>NW_026536044.1:0-55000 GCF_028551555.1 Melozone crissalis | reverse complement strand
TGTTCCCATGTCCCCTCCTGTGTCCCCATGTCCCTTCCCATGTCCCTCTGTCCCCTTCCATGCTCTCCTTCTCCTCCTGTGTCCCCTGTCCCCTCCCACGTCCCCTCCCATATCCCCATGCTCCCATGTCCCCTCTCATGTCCCCTCCCGTGTCCACTGTCCGCTCCCCTGTCCCCCTCCCATGTCCCCATCCCCTCCTGCGTCCCCGGTCCCCTCCCATGTCCCCCTGTCCTCTCCCGTGTCCCCTCCAATGTCCCTGTGTCCCCTGCCATGTCCCCTGTCTCCTCCCGTATCCCCATGTCCCCTGCTCTCATGTCCCCTCCTGTGTCCCCATGTCCCCTCCCATGTCCCTCTGTCCCCTTCCATGTCCTCCTTCCTCTCCTGTGTCCCCTGTCTCCTCCCATATCCCCATATCCCTGTGTCCCCTGTCCCCTCCTCTGTCCCCGTGTCCTCTCTCATGTCCCCCATGCCCTCCCATGTCCCCTCCCATGTCCCCGTGTCCTCTCCTGTGTCTCCATCCCCACCCATGTCCCCTTGTCCCCTGTCCCCTCCTGTCTCCTCTCCCTTGTCCCTGTGTCCCCTCCCATGTGCCCTCCCCTGTCCCACCACAGCACCATGAGGCTCTCCCCTGTCCCCATGTCCCCTGTCCTGGCGTCCCCTCCCATGTCCCCATGTCCCTGGTCCCCAGCACACTGCAGCACCATGAGACTCTCCCCTCCCCTGTCCCCGTGTCCCCGTGTCCCCTGTCCCCTGCCATGTCCCCGGCTCACCACAGCACCATGAGACTCCCGTGTCCTGGTGTCCCCTGTCCCCATGTCCCTGTCCCCACTCACCGCAGCACCATCAGGCTCTGCACCATCTCCTTGCCCAGGTAATGTTACCAGTGTCCCCATGTCCCCGTGTCCCCATGTCCCCATGTCCCATGTCCCCTGTCCCCGTGTCCCCACTCACCGCAGCACCATCAGGCTCTGCACCATCTCCTTGCCCAGGTAGTGGTCCCTGTGTCCCCATGTCCCCCTGTCCCCATGTCCCCTGTCCCCGTGTCCCCACTCACCGCAGCACCATCAGGCTCTGCACCATCTCCTTGCCCAGGTAGTGGTCCCTGTGTCCCCATGTCCCCTGTCCCCGTGTCCCCACTCACCGCAGCACCATCAGGCTCTGCACCATCTCCTTGCCCAGGTAGTGGTCCCTGTGTCCCCATGTCCCCATGTCCCCATGTCCCCATGTCCCCACTCACCGCAGCACCATCAGGCTCTGCACCATCTCCTTGCCCAGGTAGTGGTCCATGCGGTAGATCTGCTCCTCGCGGAACAGCGCGCTCAGGTGCGCCGACAGCTCCTCCGACGAGCCCAGGTCCCGCCCAAACGGCTTCTCCACGATCACGCGGTTCCACCTGGGGACGGGGACACGGGACGTGAGGGCGGGGACGGGGACACGGGGGGACG
Source organism: Melozone crissalis (assembly GCF_028551555.1). Taxonomy (NCBI): domain Eukaryota; kingdom Metazoa; phylum Chordata; class Aves; order Passeriformes; family Passerellidae; genus Melozone; species Melozone crissalis. The sequence continues at coordinate 53,555 of NW_026536044.1, read as the reverse complement.
TGGGGGGACACGCAGGGACACGGGACACGTGGAGACACAAGGAACGCGGAGGGACGTGGGGACGTGTGGGGACACAAGAGCAGGGATGGGGGGACATGGGGGACATGGGGGGGATACGAGACACATGGACATGGGGGGACACGCAGAGACACAGGGGACAAGGGACATAGGGGGACACCAGGAATGTGGAGGGACATGGGGACATGTGGGGACACATGGGGACACAGGGATGTGAAGGCAGGGACTGGAGGACACGGGGGGACATGGGGGGACACGAGAGACATGGGACATGTGGGGACGTGCAGAGACACAGGGGACGTGGGACACGTGGGGACACAAAGAACATGGAGGGACATGGGACACATGGGGACACATGGGGACATGAGGGCAGGGACTGCAGGACACGGGGGGACACGCAGAGACACAGGGGACAAGGGACATGTGGGGACATAAGGAACGTGGAGGGACGTGGGGATGTGTGGGGACACATGGGGACATGAGAGACATGGGACATGTGGGGACACGCAGAGACACAGGGGACATGTGGGGACACAAGGCATGTGGAGGGACGTGGGGACATGTGGGGACATGGGGGAACACAAAGAAACACAGGGGACACGGGACATGTGGGGACACAAGGAACACATGGAGGGACATGGGGACATGTGGGGACATGGGGACACATGGGACATGGAGGGACACAGGGGACATATGGGGACACGTGGGGACACACAGGGCAGAGGAATGTAGGGACATGGGGACACGTGGGGACACGTGGGGACATGGAGACACAGGGGACACTTGGACACATGGGGGACATGGGGACAAAGAGCTCTCAGGTGCTGTGTCACAGGTGTGCCCCAGGTGTGTCCCCATGTCACAGGTGTGTCCCCATGTCCCCACTCACCCCTGTCCCATGCAGAGCGCTCTCAGGTGCTGTGTCACAGGTGTGTCACAGGTGTGTCACAGGTGTGTCCCCGTGTCCCCACTCACCCCTGTCCCATGCAGAGTGCCCGCAGGTGCTGTGTCACAGGTGTGTCCCAGGTGTGCCCCAGGTGTGTCCCCACTCACCCCTGTCCCATGCAGAGCGCTCTCAGGTGGTGTGTCACAGGTGTGTCCCAGGTGTGTCACAGGTGTGTCCCCACTCACCCCTGTCCCATGCAGAGCGCTCTCAGGTGGTGTGTCACAGGTGTGTCCCAGGTGTGTCACAGGTGTGTCCCCGTGTCCCCACTCACCCCTGTCCCATGCAGAGCGCTCTCAGGTGCTGTGTCACAGGTGTGTCCCAGGTGTGTCACAGGTGTGTCCCCACTCACCCCTGTCCCATGCAGAGCGCTCTCAGGTGCTGTGTCACAGGTGTGTCACAGGTGTGTCACAGGTGTGTCCCAGGTGTGCCCCAGGTGTGTCCCCACTCACCCCTGTCCCATGCAGAGCGCTCTCAGGTGCTGTGTCACAGGTGTGTACACGCTGGGGGGCAGTGCCAGGTAGAAGAGCCGGTGGGCGCGGTCGCCCCCGGGCAGCGCCCGCAGGTGAGCGTCCAGCGCCCGGAACGAGGCCTCGTCCCCGTACTGCCCCCGCACGAAGCTCTGCAGGGACAGGAACAGCTCCAGGCACGGGCCGTCCTCGGGGGACACCTGCGGGACAGGGGAGACAGGTGAGACAGGGACAGGTGAAACAGGGACAGGTGAGACAGGGACAGGTGAGACAGGGACAGGGACAGGTGAGACAGGGACAGGTGAGACAGGGACAGGGACAGGAACAGCTCCAGGCACGGGCCGTCCTCGGGGGACACCTGCGGGACAGGGGAGACAGGTGAGACAGGGACAGGTGAAACAGGGACAGGGACAGGTGAGACAGGGACAGGTGAAACAGGGACAGGGACAGCTCCAGGCACGGGCCGTCCTCGGGGGACACCTGCGGGACAGGTGAGACAGGGACAGGGACAGGAACAGCTCCAGGCACGGGCCGTCCTCAGGGGACACCTGCGGGACAGGGGAGACAGGTGAGACAGGGACAGGGGAGACAGGGACAGGTGAGACAGGGACAGGGGACAGGTGGGACAGGGACAGGTGAGACAGGGACAGGTGAGACAGGGGACAGGTGGGACAGGGACAGGTGAAACAGGGACAGGTGGGACAGGGACAGGGACAGGTGGGACAGGGACAGGTGGGACAGGGACAGATGGGACAGGGACACAGAGAGTGCCCTCAGGGGTCACCTGTGACAGACAGGGACAGGTGAGGGGACACAGGGACACAAGGTCAGGCAGAGGCTGTCCTTGGGGGTCACCTGGGGACAGGAGGTGCCAGGAGGGGACAGAGGGGACAGAGGGGCCAGAGGGGACAGAGGGGACAGAGGGGACAGGAGGTGCCAGGAGGGGACAGAGGGGCCAGAGGGGACAGAGGGGACAGAGGGGACAGGGCCAGCGCTGCCACCTTGAGGTAGGGCAGGGTCTGCTCCCGGATCAGCTCCACGGTGAGCGGCGAGCGGGCGAAGCCGACGACGCGCGTGTCATCGGGGAGGAGCCCGTCCCGGAACAGCCACCTGCAGAGGGACAGCACTGTCACCTGTGTCACCTGTGTCACACCTGTGTCACCTGTGTCACCTGTGTCACCACCTGTGTCACACCTGTGTCACCTGTGTCACACCTGTGTCACCACCTGTGTCACACCTGTGCCACCTGTGTCACCTGTGTCACACCTGTGTCATCACCTGTGCCACCACCTGTGTCACCTGTGTCACACCTGTGTCACACCTGTGTCACCTGTGTCACCTGTGTCACCTGTGTCACACCTGTGTCATCACCTGTGCCACCACCTGTGTCACCTGTGTCACCACCTGTGTCACACCTGTGTCCCCAAACTCCTGCAGTGACACCGGCATCAGAGGGCGCCTGTCCCAGAAGTGCCACCTGGGGGACAGCACTGTCACCGGTGCCACCAAGCCCTTGGGGACAGCACTGTCACCAGTGCCACCAAGCCCTTGGGGACACCCCCGACACTGTCACCACCCCCCTCTGGGGATGCCAGGCCTCAGGTGACACCGGTGTCACCAACCCGCGCTCAGGGCGGTGACACTGATAACGGGGCTCCTGTCCCGGTGTCACCCTGGGAGAAGTGACACAGAGGGGACAGGTGACACAAAGGGACAGGTGACACAAAGGGACAGGTGACACAGGTGACACACAGGGACAGGTGACACACAGGGGACAGGTGACACAGAGGGGACAGGTGACACAAAGGGGGACAGGTGACACAGAGGGACAGGTGACACACAGGGGACAGGTGACACAGGTACAGGTGACACAAAGGGACAGGTGACACAGGTGACACAGGCACAGGTGACACAAAGGGACAGGTGACACAGGGACAGGTGACACAGAGAGGTGACACAAAGAGGGACAGGTGACACAAAGGGGGACAGGTGACACAGAGGGGACAGGTGACACAGGTGACACACAGGGACAGGTGACACACAGGGGACAGGTGACACAGGAACAGGTGACACACAGGGACAGGTGACAGAGGACAGGTGACACAGAGGGGACAGGTGACACAAAGAGGAACAGGTGACACAGGAACAGGTGACACAGAGGGACAGGTGACACAGAGGGAACAGGTGACAGACAGGGACAGGTGACACAAGTGACACAGGGACAGGTGACACAGAGGGGACAGGTGACAGACAGGGACAGGTGACACAGGTGACACAGGGACAGGTGACACACAGGTGACACAGAGGGGACAGAAGCAGCAAAGGCAGCCCTTGGGGACACCGGCTCACAAGGGGACACTGGTGCCAGCTGGTGCCACCCAGCTGTGGTGACACTGGGGACAGAGCGGACAATGGCAGCACTGAGTGGCCCTGGGGACAGCACTGAGTGACATTGGTGGCCCTGGGGACAGCTGTGTCCCCAGAGTGGCCCTGGCAATGTCGGTGACTCTGGTGGCCCTGGGGACATTGGGAACATCGGTGGCCCTGGGGACAGGTGGAACCCAGGTGGCCTTGATGACGCCATTGCTCCCGTTGTCCCCTCAGTGTCCCCATTGTCCCCAGGCGTCCCTGCTGTCCCCTCTGTCCCCATTGTCCCCTCAGTGTCCCCTCTGTGTCCCCGCTGTCCCTTTGGTATTCCCGCTGTCCCTGCTGTCCCCACATGTCCTCATTGTCCCCAGGTGTCCTCGCTGTCCCCAGGTGTCCCCCATTGCCCCCTCAGTGTCCTGGCTGTCCCCATTATGCCCCCGCTGTCCCCATTGTCCCCTCAGTGTCCCCTCAGTGTCCCCACTGTCCCCTCAGTGTCCCCAGGTGTCCCCTCTGTTCCCATTGTCCCCTCAGTGTCCCCACTGTCCGCATTGTCCCCCCATTGTCCCCTCAGTGTCCCCATTGTCCCCCCATTGTCCCTGCTGTCCGCATTGTCCCCCCATTGTCCCCTCAGTGTCCCCATTGTCCCCCCATTGTCCCTGCTGTCCGCATTGTCCCCCCATTGTCCCCTCAGTGTCCCCATTGTCCCCCCATTGTCCCTGCTGTCCCCATTGTCCCCCCATTTCCCCCCATTGTCCCCACTGTCCCCCCATTGTCCCCGCTGTCCCCCCAGTGTCCCCATTGTCCCCCCATTGTCCCCGCTGTCCCCCCAGTGTCCCCATTGTCCCCCCATTGTCCCCGCTGTCCCCTCAGTGTCCCCACTGTCCCCCCATTGTCCCCGCTGTCCCCTCAGTGTCCCCATTGTCCCCGCTGTCCCCCCTCACCATATCGTGGGGTAAATCTTCTTCCTGGCCAGGTCGCCCTGTGGGGGGAGGGGCGCTCAGGGCTGGGGGAGGGGCGGGGCCAGCGCTGGGCGTGGCCCTGACCCCGCCCCCGCCCCCTCCCCTCCCCCACCCCCGGAATGTGCTGAGTCAGCGGCACCGCCCCTCCCCCACCCCACCCCCTCCCCCCCCCCGGGGCCGTTCAATGGGCGGGGTTGGGCAATGAGGGGGGGGAGGGGCGGAGGAGGAAGTTGGGGTGCGGGTGGGGGAGGGGCGGGCGTGGCACCCCAACTTCTCCCCCTCCCCCACCCCGACTTCCGCTCCCCCACCCCCCACTGACCCCAAATGACCCCTCCAAAAACGGCCCCGATTCCCGCCCATCCCCCAATTCCCTCCTCACCCCCTTTGAGTTTGTCCCAAATCCCCCCGAAATTCCCTCGAATTCCCCCAAAATCCCCTCAATTCTCCCCAAAATCTCCCAAAAATCCTCCCAAAAATCCCCCCAAAAATCTCCCCAAAATCCCCCAGAAATCTCCCCAAAATTCTCTCAATTCTCCCCCAAAATCTCCCCCCCAAAAATCCCTCCAAAACTCTCCCCAAAATTCTCCCAAAAATCCCCCCAAATCCTCCTCAAAATCCCCCTCAATTCTCCCCTAAAATCTCCTCTCAAAATTCCCCCAAACCCCCCCAAAATCCCCTCAATTCTCCCCCAAAATCTCCCCCAAAATCCCCCCAAAAATCTCCCCAAAATCCCCCAGAAATCTCCCCAAAATTCTCCCAAAAATCCCCTCAATTCTCCCCCAAAAATCTCCCCAAAATCTTCTCAAAATCTCCCCAAAATTCCCTCAATTCTCCCCCAAAATCTCCTCCCAAAATCCCTCCAAAAATATCCCCAAAATCCTCTCAGTTCTCCCCCAAAATCCTCCCCAAAAATCTCCCCCAAAACCCCCCAAAATTCCCTCAATTCTCCCCAAAATTCCCCCCAAAATCTCCCCAAAATTCCCTCAATCCTCCCCCAAAATGCCCCCAAAAATCTCCCAAAGATCTCCCCAAAATCTCCCCCAAATCTCCCCAAAATCCCCCCAATTCTCCCCAAAATCCCCCAAATTCCCCCCAAAATTTCCTTTACTTCCCCCAACCCCCAATTTCCTTTATTTCCCCCAAATCTCCCAATTCCCTTCATTTCCCCCAAATTTTCTTTCCCGATTTCAACATCCCCCCACTGCCCCCCAAGATTTCCTTCCCCTTTTTTTGCACCTTCCGTCCCCCCAAATTTCACCCCAAACCCCAAATTCCACCCCATAAATCCCAAATTTCACCCCAAACCCCAAATTCCACCCCATAAATCCCAAATTTCATCCCAAACCCCAAATTCCACCCCATAAATCCCAAATTTCATCCCAAACCCCAAATTCCACCCCATAAATCCCAAATTTCTGCCCCAAACCCCTTTATCCCCCACAAACCCCAAATTTCTGCTCCCAACCCCCCCAAAACCCCAATTTTCCATCCCCCAACCCCCAAATTCCTGCCCCCAAATCCCCACAACCCCCTTTATTCCCCCACAACCCCAAATTTCTGCCCCAAACCCCCTCACAACCCCCAAATTTCTGCCCCCAAACCCCTTTACTTTCCCCCCAAACCCCAAATTTCTGCCCCAAACCCCCTCACAAATCCCCAATTTCTGCCCCCAAACCCCAAATTTCTGCCCCCAACCGCCTTTATTTCCTCCCAAACCCCAAATTTCCCCCTCAATCCCCTTCATTTCCCCCCCAACCCCCTTTATTTACCCCCCAAACCCCAAATTCCTGCCCCCCAACTCCCTTTATTTGCCCCCAAACCCCAAATTTCTGCTCCAAACCCCCTCACAACCCCCAAACTCCCACCCCAACCCCCTTTATTTGCCCCCTAACCCCCAAATTTCTGCCCCCAAACCCCAAACTCCCGCCCCAACCCCCTTTATTTCCCCCCCCAAACCCCAAATTTGTGCCCCCAATTCCCTTTATTCCCCCCCAACCCCCTTTATTTGCCCCCCAAACCCCAAATTTCTGCCCCAAACCCCCTTTATTTCCCCCTCAACCCCCTTCACTTGCCCCCCAAACCCCAAATTCCTGCCCCCAAAGCCCTTTATTTCCCTCCAAAACCCCAAACTCCTGCTCACAAGCCCCCAAACCCCCAAATTCCCGCCCCCAACCCCCTTTTATCGCCCCCAAACCCCTTTATTCCCCCCAACCCCCAAATTTCTGCCCCCAAACCCCTTTATTTCCCCCTCAAACCCCAAACTCCCGCCCCCAACTCCCTTTATTTGCCCCCCAACCCCCAAACTGCCGCCCCCAAACCCCAAACTCCCACCCCCCAAACCCCTTTATCCCCCCCAACCCCCTTTATTTCTGCTCCAAACCCCCTCACAACCCCCAAACTCCCGCCCCCAACCCCCTTTATTCTCCCACAAACCCCAAATTTCCCCCTCAACCCCCTTCATTTCCCCCCCAAACCCCAAATTCCTGCCCCCAAACCCCAAATTCCTGCCCCCAAACCCCAAATTCCTGCCCCCAACCCCCTTTATTTCCTCCCAACCCCCTTTATTTGCCCCCCAAACCTCAAATTCCTGCCCTCAATCCCCTTCATTTGCCCCCCAACCCCCTTCATTTGCCCCCCAAACCCCAAATTCCTGCCCCCAAAGCCCTTTATTTCCCCCCAAAACCCCAAATTCCCGCCCCAACCCCCCTTTATCCCCCCCCAAACCCCTTTATTCCCCCCCAACCCCCAAATTTCTGCCCCCAACCCCCCTTCATTTCCCCCCCAAACCCCCAATTTCTGCTCCAAACCCCCTCACAAATCCCCAATTTCTGCCCCCAACCCCCTTTATTCCCCCCCAATCCCCTTTATTCCCCCCCAAACCCCAAATTTTCCCCCCAAACCCCAAACTCCCGCCCCCCACCCCCCTTTATTTGCCCCCCAACCCCCAAATTCCCGCCCCCAACCCCCTTTTATCCCCCCCCCAGCCCCCTTTATTTCCCCCCCACTCGCGTCCCCGGCCCGTCCGCACTCACGGAGGCGCCGAGGATGACGAGCACGTGCGGGTGGCCCTGCAGGAAGGCCCCGTCCCGGCTCAGCTCCTGCCGCAGCATCCCGCACACCTGCGAGCGGCTCAGCTGCGCCCCGGCCGCCGCCGCCGCCTCCTCCCCGGGGCCCGGCATCGCTCCTGGGGAATTGGGGGGCAGGGCCGGCACTTGGGGGGCCGGTTCGGGCACCCCGGGCAGGATTCGGGTACTTGGGGGGCCGGTTCGGGCACTTGGCGGGCAGGGCGGGCCGGGAATTGGGGGACCGGTTCGGGTACTTAGGGGGCAGGGCTGGCACTTGGGGGGCGGGTTTAGGCATTTGGGGGGCAGGGCTGGCATTTGGGGGGCAGGTTCGGGCACTTGGGGGGCAGGGCTGGCCCTTGGGGGGCGGGTTTGGGCACTTGGGGGCCGGTTCGGGCACTTGGGGGGCAGGGGTGGGCACCCCAGGGCAGGATTGGAGGGGTTCTGGGGCAGGGCGGGCACTTGGGGGGCCGGTTCGGGCACTTGGGGGGCGGGATTTGGTTACTTGGGGGGCCGGTTCGGGTACTCGGGGGTCAGGGCGGGCACTTGTGGGGCAGGGCTGGCACTTGGGGGGCCGGTTCGGGCACTTGTGGGGCAGGGCGGGTACTTGGGGGGCGGGTTTGGGCACTTGGGGGGCGGGATTTGGGATTTGGGGTTCGGATCGGGCACTTGGGGGGCGGCACTTGAGGTTTTGGGGCAGGTTTTTGGGGTTTTGGGGTGGGGTAAAATTGGGGATTTGGGATTTGGGGTTCGGATCGGGCACCCCAGGGCAGGATTGGAGGAGTTGTGGGGCAGGAACGGGCACCGGGAGGGAGGGGTGGGCATTTGGGGGGCAGGGCTGGCACTTGTGGGGCGGGATTTGAGGTTTTGGGGCAGGGTTGGCACTTGGGGTGAGGTTGGGTGGGGCAGGATCCGGGATTTGGGGTCGGCATTTGGGATTTTGGGGTTGGGATTTGGGATCTGGGGGGGATTTGGGTTTTGGGGTTGGGATTTGGGGGCAGGATCGGGGATTTTGGGGGCGGAATTTGGGATTTTGGGGGCGGGATTTGGGATGTTGGGGGCGGGATTTGGGATGTTGGGGGTGGGATTTGGGGCCGGGATCGGGATTCGGGGTTGGGATTTGGGGGGAGAATTTGGGATTTTGGGGTGGGATTTGGGATTTTGGGGCTGGGATTTGGGGGGGGGATTTGGGATTTGGAGGAGGGGAATTTGGGATTTGGGGTTCGGATCGGGGAATTTGGGGTGCGATTTGAGATCTGGGGGAGGGATTTGGGATTTGGGGCCGGGATCGGGGATTCGGGGGTTGGGATTTGGGGGTAGAATCGGGGATTTTGGGGTGGGATTTGGGATTCGGGGCTGGGATCGAGGATTTTGGGGCGGAATTTTGGGGTGGGATTTGAGATTTGGGGGCGGGATTTGGGGGGACATTGGGGCGTGGCCGGGGTGGGGCAGGACACGCCCTCCCCCCATTGTCCCCCCAAATCCGCCCCAATTCCCCCCCAGGACCCCCCAAATCCCCCCAAATCCCTCAGAACCCCCTCCCCATCCCCCCAAAACCCCCCAGGCCCTCATGAGCCCCCAATTCCCCTCAAATCTCCCCAAATTTTCCCAATTTCCGCCTTCACCCCCCCATCAATTGACCCTCAACCCCTCACGGAGCCCCGGACACTCCCAAGCTCCCAATTTCCGCCTTCACTGACCCCAAATCCCCCAAAATTCCCTTCAAATCCTCCTCAAATTTCCCCCAAATCCCCTCAAATCTCCCAGGTTCCCCCCAGTTTTCCCCTCAAATTCCCCTCAAATCCTTAAATTCCCCCCCAAATCCCGAAATTCCCCCCAAATCCCCCCTAAATTTCCCAAATCTCCCAGATTGCCCCCAAATTTTCCCCAAATTCCCCTCGAACCCACGAAATTCCCCTCAAACCTCCCCCATTTCCGCCTCAAACCCCCCACATTCCCCCTCAGCTCCCTCCTGACGCTGCTCCCCAGGCCCTCATGGACCCCCCGGGCCATTTTAGAGCCCAGATCCCCTCACGTCCTCCGGAATCTCCCCGAATTTCCCCGAATTTCTTTAAATTTCCCCAAATTTCCTCATCACTTCCCGGTCCCACCGCACCTTCCCGCTCCGGCCGCTCTCGCGCCGCCTCCCCCACGCTCGCGCGGCTCCCCATCCCCTCACAGAGGCCACGCCCACCGCCACGCCCTCACCCTTTTTCCACCAGTCATCGCCGAGCCTCTATCTCACCAACCAGTCACCGCCGAGCTTCTTCCCTCCTTAACCAATCACCGCCGAGCGCGGGAGGAGCTACACACGGAGGCGTAACCAATCAGCGCTCTCCGCCTCTCGGCGTTGCTATGGCGCCGCCATGACATTTACCGAGGCGGAAGTGGCGGCGGGGCGCGGTGACGTCACGCGTTTCCGGCGGAAGCAGGAAGCGGCGGCGGCGCCGGGATCCCAAAAATCCCCGAGTTGGGCCCAAAATCCCCGAACCGGGCCCAAACCCGCCCGAGCTCGGCCCCGGAGCCGCCCATGAGCGGCGGGCGCTGGCGGCGGCCCGCAGAGATGGTGCAGCCGGGGCCCGAGGCGGAGCCGGCGCTGGCGGAGGCGCTGCAGCGGCTGCGGGCGGAGAACCGCGAGCTGAGGAGTGAGAGCGGGGAACCGGGGGCACTGCGGGGGACTGGGAGGGACTGGGATCGAACTGGGAGGGACTGGGATCAAACTGGGGGCGGTGGGATCAAACTGGGGGGGACTGGGATGGAACTGGGATCAAACTGGGGGCGCTGGGATGGAACTGGGAGGGACTGGGATGGGATTGGGGGGGACAGAGAGGGGATTGGGCGGATTGGGAGCGACTGGGGTCGGACTGGGAGGGAACTGGGATCAGACTGGGGGCACTGGGATCAAACTGGGAGGGACTGGGATAGACTGGGAGGGGATTGAGGGGTACTGGGATCAGACTGGGGGAACTGGGAGGGACTGGGGGGCACTGGGATCAAACTGGGAGGGAATGGGAGGGGATTGAAAACAAACTGGGGGGGACTGGGAATGAACTGGGAGGGGCTGGGAACAGCCTGAAACCAAACTGGGAGCACTGGGAGGGACTGGGAACAAACTGGGGGAGACTGGGAGGGCACTGCGGGTGTCCCCAGGAGTGTCCCCTGTGTCCCCATTAATGTCACCAGTGTCCCAAATGTCCCCAATGTCCCCAATGTCCCCCCAGTGTCCCTGGTGTCTCCTCCCCCACAATGTCCCCAAGGTCCCCAGTGTTGTCTCCGTGTCCCCCGTTTCCCTGACATCCCCGATGTCACCTCAGTGTCCCCACGGTGTCCCCATGTTTTCAATGTCACAGTGTCCCCACAGTGTCCAGAGTCCCAATGTCCCCAATGTCCCTGCTGCTGTCCCCAGGAGTGCTGCGTCCCCGATGTCCCCAGTGCTGTACCCTGCTGTCCCCAGGTGCCCTTGTCACTGCACACTGTCCCCAGTGTCCCCAATGTCCCTTTGTGTCCCCAGGTGCCCTGTGCCACTGCACGCAGTCCCTGCGGCAGCGCCTGGACGAGCTGTGGCTGTCCCCAATGCTGTCCCCAATGTCCCTTTGTGTCCCCAGGTGCCCTGTGCCACTGCACGCAGTCCCTGCGGCAGCGCCTGGACGAGCTATAACTGTCCCCAATGATGTCCCCAATGTCCCCAATGATGTCCCCATGTCCCCAGGTGCCCTGTGCCACTGCACGCAGTCCCTGATGATGTCCCCAATGATGTCCCCAATGATGTCCCCCATGTCCCTTTGTGTCCCCAGGTGCCCTGTGCCACTGCACGCAGTCCCTGCGGCAGCACCTGGACGAGCTATAACTGTCCCCAATGATGTCCCCAATGTCCCCAATGATGTCCCCATGTCCCCAGGTGCCCTGTGCCACTGCACGCAGTCCCTGCGGCAGCGCCTGGACGAGCTGCGCCGGCTGCAGCTGCAGCGCCGGGGGGAGCGGGAGCTGCTGCGCGGCCGCTGGGGCCAGGCCCGGCAGCTGGTGCTGCACCTGCGGGGACAGCGCGGGGACAGCGGGGACGGCGCTGGGGACGGCAGGGACGCGCCTGGGGACGGCAAGGGCGGCTCCAGGGACACCAAGGACACCTCCGAGGACATCAGGGACGCCGCTGGGGACACCAAGGACACCCTTGGGGACGCCAAGGACGCCCGCAGGGACATCAGGGACGCCGCTGAGGGCACCAAGGACACCCTTGGGGACATCAGCATCACCGCTGGGGACACCAAAGCCAGCCCTGGGGACACCAAGAGCGGCCCTGGGGACACCCACAACACCCTCGGGGACACCAAAAACGGCCCCGGGGACACCGGGAGCAGCCTTGAGGACACCAGGGACACCCGTGAGGGCACCAAGGACAGCCCTGGGGACATCAGGGACACCCTCAGGGACACTGGGGACAGCTGCAGGAGCACCCCTGACACCAGCACCAAGGTCGGTGTGTCCCCCCCATGTCCCCCCTGTGTCCCCTCTGTCCCACCACTGTGTCCCCCCCCTGTCCTCCCACTGCTCCCACTTGTCCCCAGTGTGTCCCCCAATGTCCTCCCCGCTCCTCCCAGTGTCCCTTCTCTGTCCCCAGTGTCCCCCTGATGTCCCCAGTGTCCCCACTGCCCCCCCTCTCGGTGTCCCCTCCCTTGGACAATGTCCCTCAATGTCCCCTTGATGTCCCCCAACATCCTCCAGATCTCCCTTATGTCCCCCTCGAGTGTCCCCAGTGTCCCCCTGGGGAACCCCCAATGTCCCTCAGTGTCCCCCTGATGTCCCTCAATGTCCCTCTGATGTCCCCTTGATGTTCCCAGTGTCCCCTTGATGTCCCCAATGTCCCCACAGCCCCCCAAGGCGCCCCCCAACTCAGTGTCCCCCTCCTTTGAGGTTGTCCCCGATGTCCCCCTGATGTCCCCAGTGTCCCCACAGCCCCCCTGTTGGTGTCCCCTTCCTTGAACGATGTCCCCAATGTCCCCCAATGTCCCCCTGGAGTGTCCCCAATGTCCTCAGCGTCCCCCTGATGTCCCCAGTGTCCCCACAGCCCCCCCCTCTCGGTGTCCCCTCCCTTGGACGATGTCCCCAGTGTCCCATTGATGTCCCCACTGTCCCCCCCTCAGTGTCCTCCTGATGTCCCCACTGTCCCCACAGCCCCTGTCGGTGTCCCCTCCCCTGGACGATGTCTCCAGTGTCCCCCTGATGTCCCCAATGTCCCCCCTGTCCCCACAGCCCCTGTCGGTGTCCCCTCCCCTGGACGATGTCCCCGCTGTCCCGGAGCCCCCCCAGGCCCCCCCCGGGGCCCCCCCAGAGCCCAGGTGAGCCCCCGGTCCCCCCTGTCCCCCCTGTCCCCCTGGGGAGTCCCCGATGTCCCCCCTGTCCCCCCTGTCCCCCCTGTCCCCCCGGTCCCCCCTGTCCCCCCGGTCCCCCCTGTCCCCCCTGTCCCCCCTGTCCCCCTGGGGAGTCCCCGATGTCCCCCCTGTCCCCCCTGTCCCCCCTGTCCCCCCGGTCCCCCCTGTCCCCCCTGTCCCCCCGGTCCCCCCTGTCCCCCCTGTCCCCCCTGTCCCTCTTGGGGAGTCCCCGATGTCCCCCCTGTCCCCCTGGGGAGTCCCCGATGTCCCCCCTGTCCCCCTGGGGACTCCCCGATGTCCCCCTGTCCCCCTGGGGAGTCCCCGATGTCCCCCCTGTCCCTCTTGGGGAGTCCCCGATGTCCCCCCTGTCCCCCTGGGGAGTCCCCGATGTCCCCCCTGTCCCTCTTGGGGAGTCCCCGATGTCCCCAAGCCCCTCCTGACCCCCCTCGTGTCCCCCCAGCTCCGAGGAGCAGCTGAGGCAGCGCCTGGCAGAGGCTGAGGCTGAGTGAGTTGGGGACACTGGGGACACTGGGGACACTGGGGGACAATGGGGATACTGGAGACACTTGGGGACATTGGGGACACTGGGGGACAATGGGGACACTGGGGGACACTGGAGGACAATGGGGACACTGGAGACACTTGGGGACATTGGGGACACTTGGGGATATTGGGGACACTGGAGGACAATGGGGACACTGGAGACACTTGGGGACATTGGGGACACTTGGGGATATTGGGGACAATGGGGTCAGTGGGGACGTTGGGGACACCTGGGGACATTGGGGGATTGAGGACAGTGGGGACATTGGGGATATTGGGGACAATGGGGTCAGTGGGGGGATTGGGGACATTGGGGACACCTGGGGACATTGGGGATATTGGGGACAATGGGGTCAGTGGGGGGATTGGGGACATTGGGGACACCTGGGGACATTGGGCGTGTTGGGGACAATGGGGTCAGTGGGGGGATTGGGGACGTTGGGGACACCTGGGGACATTGGGGATATTGGGGACAATGGGGTCAGTGGGGGGATTGGGGACGTTGGGGACGTTGGGGTCAAAGGGGGAATGGAGACACTGGGGTCAGTGGGGCATTGGGGGGACACTTGGGGACATTGGGGACTTCGAGGACTTTGGGGACATTGGAGGGAATGGGGACAATGGGGACACCAGGGGACACCTAGGAACACTGGGGACACTTGGGGATGTTGGGGACATTGGGGACAAGGGGGGATTGGGGGATTGCGGGCATTGGGAACGTTGGGGACAGTCTGAGAATACTGAGGACATTGGGGACATTGGGGACACTGGGGTCATCAGGGACATTGGGGGAACACTGGGGACATTGGGTACGTTGGGGACATTGGCGACACCTGAGGACATTGAAGAACTGGGGACATTGGGGGGCTGAGGATACCTGGGGACAATGGGGACAATGGGGACAGTGGGGACATTGGGGACACCTGGGGGTGTTGGGGTCAATGGGAGATTGGGGACATTGGGGGGTTGGGGACAGTGTCCCCGTTGGGGACATTGGGGATATCGGGGACATTGGGAACATTGGGGGACAATGGGGACCTTGGAGGGAATGGGGACACTGGGGACATTGGGGTCAGTGGTGGATTGGGGACATTTGGGGACGTTGGGGGGCTGAGGATACCTGGGGACAATGGGGACAGTGGGGGGAATGGGGACATTGGGGACATTGGGAACATTGGAGGGAATGGGGACACTGGGGACATTGGGGTCAGCGGTGGATTGGGGACATTGGGGACAGTGGGGGCATTGGGGACACTGGGCATCTTGGGGGACGATGGGGACAGTCTGGGGACAGTCTGGGGACATTGGGGACACCTGAGGGCATTGAGGGTGTTGGGGACATTGGGGACGGTCTGGGGACACCTGAGGACAGGCTGGTGGCATTGTGCTCCTGCATGGGGTGGGTTTGGTGACACCAATGAGCCCTGGTGACACGGGTGTCCCTGTCCCCAGGCTGGTGGCCCTATGGGTGGCGTTGGGCAGGGTTTGGTGCCATTGGTGACACCGGTGTCCCTGTCCCCAGGCCGGTGGCCCTGTGGGTGGGTTTGGTGCCATTTGGTGACACGGGTGACACGGGTGTCCCTGTCCCCAGGCCGGTGGCCCTGTGAGTGGGTTTGGTGCCATTGGTGACACGGGTGACACGGGTGTCCCTGTCCCCAGGCTGGTGGCACTGCGGGTGGCGTTGGGCAGGGTTTGGTGCCACCAATGACCCTTGGTGACACGGGTGACACGGGTGTCCCTGTCCCCAGGCTGGCGTCCCTGCGCTCCCGCGTGGCCGTGGCCGAGCTCCGCGCTCAGGACGTTTCCCGCGCGGCCGAGCTGCAGCTGCAGGGACTGCGCCGACAGCTGGAGGTACCGGGGACATGGGGACAGCCCTGGGGACATGGGGACACTGGGGACATGGGGACAGCCCTGGGGACGTGGGGACAGCCCTGGGGACATGGGGACAGCTGGAGGTACCGGGGACATGGGGACATGGGGACAGCCCTGGGGACATGGGGACACTGGGGACAGCCCTGGGGACATGGGGACATGGGGACAGCTGGAGGTACCGGGGACACTGGGGACAGCCCTGGGGACAGCTGGAGGTACCCAGGGGGACATGGGGACAGCTGGAGGTACCAGGGACACTGGGGACACTGGGGACACTGGGGGCAGCTGGAGGGACCCAGGGGACATGGGGACATAGGGGGACATGGGGACAGCTGGAGGTACCAGGGACACTGGGGGACATGGGGACATGGGGACACTGGGGACACGGGGACACTGGGGACAGCCCTGGGTACCGGGGACACTGGGGACATGGGGACAGTCCTGGGGACATGGGGACAGCTGGAGGTTCTGGGGACACCTGGGGACACTGGGGACAGCCCTGGGGACACACAGGGGGTGACAGTGTCCTTGTCCCCAGGTGACACAGGGGGGACAGTGTCCCTGTTCCTGTTCCCAGGTGACACAGGGGTGACACAGGGGGGACAGTGTCCCTGTCCCTGTCCCTGTCCCCAGCAGGACAAGGCCCAGGTCCAGGCCCAGGTGACACAGGGGTGACAGTGTCCCTGTCCCCAGGGTGTGACAGTGTCCGTGTTCCTGTCCCCAGGTGACACAGGGGTGACACAGGGGTGACACAGGAGTGACAGTGTCCCCGTCCCTGTTCCCAGGGGGTGACAGTGTCCCCGTCCCCAGGGGGTGACAGTGTCCCCGTCCCTGTCCCCAGGGGGTGACAGTGTCCCCGTCCCCAGGGGGTGACAGTGTCCCTGTCCCCGTCCCCAGGGGGTGACAGTGTCCCCGTCCCCAGGGGGTGACAGTGTCCCTGTCCCCAGGGGGTGACAGTGTCCCTGTCCCCGTCCCCAGGGGGTGACAGTGTCCCTGTCCCCAGGGGGTGACAGTGTCCCTGTCCCCGTCCCCAGGGGGTGACAGTGTCCCCGTCCCCAGGGGGTGACAGTGTCCCCGTCCCTGTCCCCAGGGGGTGACAGTGTCCCCGTCCCTGTCCCCAGCAGGACAAGGCCCAGGTCCAGGCCCAGGTGACGTCGCTGCTGGGGGAGCTCCGGGAGAGCCAAAACCGCCTGGAGAGGAGCCGGGCAGAGAGAGAGCACCTGGAGCGCAGGTGGGGACATGGGGACATTGGGGACACCTGGGGGACATGGGGACATTGGGGAAATTGGGGACATTGGGGACATTGGGGACACCTGGGGACATTGGGGACGTGGGGACATTGGGGACATTGGGGACACCTGGGGACATTGGGGACATGGGGACATTGGGGACATTGGGGACATTGGGGACACCTGGGGACATTGGGGACGTGGGGACATTGGGGACATTGGGGACACCTGGGGACATTGGGGACATGGGGACACCACTGCAGAGCCGGGCAGAGAGAGAGCACCTGGAGCGCAGGTGGGGACATTGGGGACACCTGGGGGGGAACATGGGGGGACACCTTGAGGGTGACACAGGAATGCCTGGGGACACCTGGAGCGCAGGTGGGGACACCTTGGGGACATGGAGGGGACACCTGGGGACACCCAGGGAGACACCTGGAGCACAGGTGGGGGGACATGGAGACACCTGGGGGTGACACAGGAATGCCTGGGGACAGCTGGGGGGACAGGGAGACACCTGGGGGGGACACCTAGAGCACAGGTGGGGACACCTGGGGACATCTAGGGGAGACACGGGGACACCTGGGGGGACACCTGGGGCACAGGTGAGGGGACATGGAGGGACAGAGGGACACCCGGGGACACCTGGGGGGACACGGGGGGTCAGGGACTGTCCCCAAGGGGAGGGGACAGCGCTGCAGAGCCGGGCGGAGCAGGAGCACCTGGAGCACAGGTAGGAGCGGCACCTGCGCAGGTGACATCGGTGACGCCGAGGTGTCACAGGGTTTGAGGGACGCTGAGCGGGGCCACCGGCTCAGGGAGGGGACGTTGGGTGGCACTGGGTGACACGCAGGGCCCGTGGGGATGCTGGCGGTGCCACCAGCTTGAGGAGGTGACAGTGGGGTGGCACTGAGTGACAGTGGGTGACAATGGGTGACAGTGGGTGACAATGGGGTGCCCCTGTGTCCCAGGGCCCGTGGTGACGCCAAGCAGCGCCAGCAGCTGGAAGAGGTGGCCCAGGGTGGCACAGGGTGACAATGAGTGACAATGGGTGACAATGGGTGACAATGGGGTGCCCCTGGGCCCGTGGGGACACGGAGAGGTGCCAGCAGCTGGAGGAGGTGGCACAGAGTGACAATGGGTGACAATGAGGTGGCACAGGGTGACAATGGGTGACAGTGGGTGACAGTGGGTGGCACAGGGTGACAGTGGGTGACAGTGGGTGACAGTGGGTGACAGTGTGGGGTCCCTTTGGTGTCGCAGGGCCCGCGGTGACGCCGAGCGGTGCCAGCAGCTGGAGGAGGCGGCCCAGGGTGACAGTGGGTGACAGTGGGTGACAGTGGGTGACACAGGGTGACAATGGGTGACACAGGGTGACAGTGGGTGACAGTGGGTGACACAGGGTGACAATGGGTGACAGTGGGTGACACAGGGTGACAGTGGGTGACAGTGGGTGGCACAGGGTGACAGTGGGTGACAGTGGGTGACAATGGGTGACAGTGGGTGACACAGGGTGACACACGGTGACAATGTGGGGTCCCTTTGGTGCCGCAGGGCCCGCGGTGACGCCGAGCGGTGCCAGCAGCTGGAGGAGGCGGCCCAGGGTGACAGTGGGTGACACAGGGTGACAATGGGTGACACAGGGTGACACAGGGTGACAGTGTGGGGTCCCTTTGGTGCCGCAGGGCCCGCGGTGACGCCGAGCGGTGCCAGCAGCTGGAGGAGGCGGCCCAGGGTGACAGTGGGTGACACAGGGTGACAATGGGTGACAGTGGGTGGCACAGGGTGACAGTGGGTGACACAGGGTGACACAGGGTGACAGTGTGGGGTCCCTTTGGTGCCGCAGGGCCCGCGGTGACGCCGAGCGGTGCCAGCAGCTGGAGGAGGCGGCCCAGGGTGACAGTGGGTGACACAGGGTGACAATGGGTGACACAGGGTGACACAGGGTGACAGTGGGTGACACAGGGTGACAATGGGTGACACAGGGTGACACAGGGTGACAGTGTGGTGTCCCTTTGGTGCCGCAGGGCCCGCGGTGACGCCGAGCGGTGCCAGCAGCTGGAGGAGGCGGCCCAGGGTGACAGTGGGTGACAGTGGGTGACAGTGGGTGACACAGGGTGACACAGGGTGACAGTGTGGGGTCCCTTTGGTGCCGCAGGGCCCGCGGTGACGCCGAGCGGTGCCAGCAGCTGGAGGAGGCGGCCCAGGCCCATCAGGTGCAGCTGGACCAGCTCCGGCTCCAGGTGACCAACCTGGAAACCGCCCTGAGGGTGGAGCGGCGCGGGGCCACCGAGGAGAAGTGAGTGGGGACATGGGGACAATGGGGACACCGGGGGGAGTGAATGACAATGGGGACATGGGGACAATGGGGACACCAGGGGGAGTGGGGACATGGGGACAATGGGGACACCAGGGGGGTGAGTGACCATGGGGACAATGGGGCCACCGAGGAGAAGTGAGTGGGGACATGGGGACAATGGGGACAATGGGGACACCGGGGGGAGTGGGGACATGGGGACAATGGGGACACCGGGGGGAGTGGGGACAATGGGGACAATGGGGACACCGGGGGGAGTGGGGACATGGGGACAATGGGGACACCAGGGGGGTGAGTGACCATGGGGACAATGGGGCCACCGAGGAGAAGTGAGTGGGGACAATGGGGACATGGGGACAATGGGGGGAGTGACAATGGGGACATGGGGACAATGGGGACACCGAGGGGGTGAGTGACAACAACGGGGACATAGGGACAATGGGGACATTGGGGACAATGGGGACACCAGGGGGGTGAGTGACAATGGGGACACTGGGGGGGGTGAGTGACAACAACAGGGACATGGGGACAATGGGGACATGGGGACAATGGGGCCACCGAGGAGAAGTGAGTGGGGACAACGGGGACATGGGGACAATGGGGACACCGAGGGGGTGAGTGACAATGGGGACAATGGGGGAAGTGAGTGACAACAACGGGGACATGGGGACAATAGGGACACCGGGGGGGAGGGGTGAGTGACAACAATGGGGACACTGGGGGGAGTGAGTGACAACAACAGGGACATGGGGACAATGGGGACACCGGGGGGGGGGGGGAGTGAGTGACAATGGGGACATTGGGGACACCGGGGGGAGTGAGTGATAACAGGGACATGGGCGGGGGTGGCACCCGGGGACACCCATTGGTGTCCCCAGTGTCCCCTCACTGTCCCCAGTGTCCCAGTGGGAGCTGGTGGCACTCAAGGCCATCTGTCCCTGTGAGGGGGAGGCAGTGGCACTCGCAATGTCCCCAGTGTCCCCAAGGCAGAAGCCACCTGTCCCCGATGATGTCCCCAATCGATGTCTCCAAACCCTGTCCCCAATGCCCCCTCAATGTCCCCAGTCAATGTCCCCAGTGTCCCCTCAGTGTCCCCACTGTCCCCAGTGTCCCTATTGTCCCCAGTGTCCCCTCAATCTCCCCAGTGTCCTCATGTCCCCATTGTCCCCAATGTCTTCAATGTCCCCAAAGCTTCCAATGTCCCTGTGTCCCCATTGTCCCCGATGTCCCCATGTCCCCACTGTCCTGAGTGTCCCTAGTCACTGTCCCCAGGAGGAAGCTGGTGCAGCTGCAGGCCACCTGTCCCCAATGTCCCCTCAATGTCCCCAATCACTGTCCCCAATGTCCCTGATATCTCCCATATCCCCACTGTCCCCAATGTCCCCGATGTCCCCTCAATGTCCCCAATCACTGTCCCTTTCAGGCGGAAGCTGGTGCAGCTGCAGTGCGCCTGTCCCCAGTGTCCCCAATGTCCCCCCAATGTCCCCAATGTCCCTGATATCTCCCATGTTCCCAATGTCCCCACTGTCCCCATTGATGTCCCCAATGTCCCCAATGTCCCCTTCAGGCGGAAGCTGGTGCAGCTGCAGGCCGCGTACCATCACCTGTTCCAGGAGTACGACGCCCACATCAAGGCCAGCCTGGAGGGGGACAAACGGAGCCAGGTGAGGGACAGGGACAGCTGGGGACATCTGGGGACACCTGGACACACCTGGGGACAGCTGGGAACAGCTGGGGACACCTGGACACACCTGGGGACACACCTGGGCACACCTGGGGACACAGCTGGGGACCCCAGAGCTCTGCCTTGTCCCTGTTCCATTCCCTCTTGGGGACACCTGGAATGTCCCTGTGACCCCTTGAGTGACTCAGGTGCCCTCAGGTGAGTCCCCAGGTGACACAGGTGCCCCCCAGGTGTCACTGCAGTGCCCCGGGTGACACAGGAGGGGTGGCACAGGTGTCCCCCAAGTGACACAGGTGACCCCCAGGTGACACAGGTGATGTCACAGGTGCCCCCCAGGTGTCACTGTAGTGCCCCAGGTGACACAGGAGCGTGCAGGGGGGGGCTGGGGGTGACACAGGTGACCCCCAGGTGACACCCAGGTAAAACAGGTGTCCCCCAGGTGACGCAGGTGATGTCTCAGGTGACCCCCAGGTGTCACTGCAGTGCCCCGGGTGACACAGGAGCGTGCAGGTGGGGGGCTGGGGGTGACACAGGTGACCCCCAGGTGACACCCAGGTAAAACAGGTGTCCCCCAGGTGACACAGGTGATGTCTCAGGTGACCCCCAGGTGTCACTGCAGTGCCCCAGGTGACACAGGAGGGGTGACACAGGTGTCCCCCAGGTGAGCCCCAGGTGTCATTGTCACCTCCAGGTGACACAGGAGCATGTAAGTTGGGGGCCATGCGTGACACAGGTGCCCCCCAGGTGTCACTGTAGTGCCCCAGGTGACACAGGAGCGTGCAGGTGGGGGGCTGGGGGTGACACAGGTGACCCCCAGGTGACACAGGCACCGTCACAGGTGATGGCAAAGATGGTGTCACAGGTGTCTCAGGTGTCCTTGTCCCCCCCATCCAGGTGTCACAGGTGCTCTCTCAGGTGTCACAGGTGTCACAGGTGTCCCTGTCCCCCATCCAGGTGACGCAGGAGCAGCTGCGAGCGGCCGAGGCCGCGCTGGGGGTGCAGTGGGGCGATTTTTGGGGTGACACAGGTGACATCACAGGTGATGTCACAGGTGATGTCACAGGTGCTCTCTCAGGTGTCACAGGTGTCCCTGTCCCCCCCCAGGTGACGCAGGAGCAGCTCCGTGCGGCCGAGGCCGCGCTGGGGGTGCAGTGGGGTGATTTTTGGGGTGACACAGGTTTCACAGGTGCTCTCACAGGTGACATAGGTGTCACAGGTGATGTCACAGGTGCTCTCTCAGGTGTCACAGGTGATGTCACAGGTGATGTCACAGGTGTCCCTGTCCCCCCTGTCCAGGTGACGCAGGAGCAGCTGCGAGCGGCCGAGGCCGCGCTGGGGGTGCAGTGGGGGGATTTTGGGGTGTCACAGGTGATGTCACAGGTGATGTCACAGGTGTCACAGGTGTCCCTGTCCCCCTGTCCAGGTGACGCAGGAGCAGCTGCGAGCGGCCGAGGCCGCGCTGGCCCTCAAGCAGGAGCTCATCGATCGCCTCAAGGACGAGGCCGAGCGCCAGCGGGCGGCCCTGGAGACCATCCCGGTGCTGCAGGCACAGGTGGGGCTGGGGGGGTCCTGAGACCCCCAAAATCTGGGGCAGGGTCCCCCAGGTGGGGCTGGGGGGATCTGGGAGGATCAGGGGGGATTTTGGGGTTCCTGACCCCCCCAACGTCCCCAGGCCGGCATTCACCGCGCGGATTTCGAGGCGCAGCGCGTGGCACTGGGGGGAGTTTGGGTGGATTTGGGGTGGATTTTGGGGTTCCCTGGATGGATTTAGGGGATCCCTGGTTGGATTTGGGGTTCCCTGGATGGATTTAGGGGATCCCTGGTTGGATTTGGGGTTCCCTGGGTGGATTTTGGGGATCCCTGGGTGGATTTTGGGGATCACTGGTTGGATTTTGGGGATCCCTGGTTGGATTTGGGGTTCCCTGGATGGATTTAGGGGATCCCTGGTTGGATTTGGGGTTCCCTGGGTGGATTTTGGGGATCCCTGGGTGGATTTTGGGGATCCCTGGTTGGATTTTGGGGATCCCTGGTTGGATTTGGGGTTCCCTGGATGGATTTTGGGGATCCCTGGTTGGATTTGGGGTTCCCTGGGTGGATTTGGGGGTTCCTGACCCCCCCAACGTCCCCAGGCCGGCATTTACCGCGCGGATTTCGAGGCGGAGCGCGCGGCACCGGGGGAGGGTTTGGGTGTGTTTTGGTTGGATTTAGGGGTTCCCCAGTTGGATTTTGGGGTTCCCTGGATGGATTTTGGGGTTCCTTAGGTGGATTTTGGGGTTCCATATTGGACTTTGGGGTTCCTGACCTCCTCAATATCCCGACGCTGACATTTACGGGGCAGATTTCGAGGCGGAGCGCGCGGCACTGGGGGAGGGTTTGGATGGATTCTGGGTGGGTTTTGGGGTTCCCTGGATGGGTTTTGGGGTTCCCTGTTGCATTTTGGGGTTCCTGACCCCCTCAACGTCCCCAGGCCGACATTTACCGCGCGGATTTCGAGGCGGAGCGCGCGGCACTGGGGGGAGTTTGGGTGGATTTGGGATGGATTCTGGGTGGATTTTGGGGATCCCTGGTTGGATTTGGGGTTCCCTGTTGCATTTTGGGGTTCCTGACCCCCTCAACGTCCCCAGGCCGACATTTACCGCGCGGATTTCGAGGCGGAGCGCGCGGCGCGGGAGCAGCTGCACGGGCAGCGCGAGGCTCTGCAGGAGGAGCTGAACCAGCTGCGGCTGCGGCTCGGCGGGGACGGCGCCCGGTACGGCAAAAAACACCCCAAAACCAGCCCAAAAACACCCCAAAACCAGCCCAGAACACCCCAAAACCAGCAAAAACCACCCCAAACCAGCCCAAAAACACCCCAAAACCAGCCCAGAACACCCCAAAACCAGCAAAAAACACCCCAAAACCAGCCCAAAAACACCTCCAAAGACCCTAAAACCAGCAAAAACCACCCCAAAACAGCCCAAAACCACCCCAAAACCAGCCCAGAACACCCCAAAACCAGCCCAGAACACCCCAAAACCAGCAAAAAACACCCCAAACCAGCCCAAAAACACCCCAAAACCAGCCCAAAAACACCTCCAAAGACCCTAAAACCAGCAAAAACCACCCCAAAACAGCCCAAAAACACCTCCAAAGACCCTAAAACCAGCAAAAAAACACCCCAAAAACAGCCCAGAACACCCCAAAACAGCCAAAACCAGCCCAAAACCACCCTAAACCCAGCCTGAAACAGCCAAAAAGAGCCAGAACGCCCCAAAACCACCCCAAACACCCTGAAAACGGCCCAAAACAGCCCAAAACCAGCCCCAAAATAGTCTAAAAACAGCCGAAAAACAGCCAAAACCCAACCCAAAACAGACCAAAACCAGTCCAAAACCAGCCCGAAACCAACCCCAAAACCAGCAAAAAACAGCTCTAAAGACCCAAAACAGCCCAAACCAGCCCCAAAACACCCCAAAAACAGCTCCAAAAACCAGCCCAAAACAGTCAAAACACCCCAAAACCACTCCCAAACCAGCCGAAAACAGCCCCAAACAGCCCAGAACACCCCAAAACCGCCAACAACAGCCCCAAACCAGCCCAAAACCAGCCAGGAGCACCCTGATAATACACTGGAAGACCCTAAAAACACCCCAAAAATACCCCCAAACCAGCCCAAAACAGCTCAAAAACACCCCAAAAACAGCCCCAAAACACCCCAAAAAATCCAAAAGCCCCTAAATCCCCCAGAACCCCCCCAAATCCCCTTGAAACCCCCCCAAGCCCCTCAAATCCCTCCAAGATCCCCCTCAAATCCTTCTGAAAAGCCCCCAAAATCCCCCCAAAGCCACCCCAATCCCCCTCAAAACCCTCACAAATCCCTCCCAGAACCACCCAAAATCCCTCAAATTCCCCCAAATCCCCTGAAACCCCTCAACCCCCCCAAATGACCCCAAATCCCCCCTCAAATTCCCCCCAACCCCCCCAAATCCCCCAAAATTGCACCGAATTTCCCCCCAAACCCCCTCCAAATCCCCCCAACATCCCCTCAATCCCCGCCAAATTCCCCTCAAACACCCCAAAATCCCCCCGAAAATCCCCCCAAAACCACCTCAATCCCACCCCAAAACCCTCACAAATGCCTCCTAGAACCCCCCAAAATCCCCTCAAACCCCCCCCCAAATTCCCCTAAACCCCCCAAATTCCCCCCAAAATCCCCCCAAACCCCCCAAAATCCCCCAAGCCCCCCCAGAATCCCCTCAATCCCCCCAATTCCCCGTGCAGGGCCCGTCTGGAGGAGATGCGGAACCGGCACTCGGAGCCGCCCCCGGCCCCGGCCCCGGGTGAGTTCAGGGGGGTCCCGGGACCCCCAAACCCCCCCGGGGGGGGGCGGGGCAGGGTCTGACCGTGCCCCTCCCCCGCCCCCCGCAGGTTTTGGGGCGCTGCCGCCGCCCCCCCCCGAGGAGGGGCCGGAGCTGTGCTGCCCCAAGTGCCAGTACAGGGCGCCCGACATGGACACGCTGCAGATCCACGTCATGGACTGCATCAAGTGAGGGGGAGACACCCCCCGAACCCCAAAAACTGCCCAGAAACAGCCCCCCCGAACCCCAACAAACAGCCCCCCTGGAACCCCAAAACCAGCCCCACAAACACCCCACAATCAACCCGACAGCACCCCAAAAACTGCCCCGGGGGAACCCCAAAAACAGCCCCAGAAACAGCCCCACAGCACCCCAAAAACACCCCAAAAACAGCCCTGAGTACACCCTAAAAACAGCCCCACAGCACCCCAAAACCAGCCCTATAAACACCCATAAACACCCCAAAAATAGCCCCATAAACACCCCAAAACCACCCCCAGGGTACCCCAAAAACACCCCAGGGGCACCCCAAAACCAGCCCCACAAACACCCCAAAACCACCCCCCGAGGGGCACCCTAAAAACACCCCCAGGGTACCCCAAAATCATCCCTGGGGGCACCCTACAAACAGCCTCCTTGGCACCCCATAAACAACCCCCCAAGCACCCCAAAACCACCCCCAGGGGTACCCCCAAAACCCCCCCCGGGGAGCCCCAAAACCCTCCGGGAGCCTCAACCCAGGGGGGGACCCCAAAAAATCCCAAATGTTCCTCTGGGAATTCCCTCTCTGGATCCAGGGATTGGATCATTTTGGGGGGGGACACCCCAAAACCCCCCCATGGAACCCCAAAATCCTCCCGGGAACCCCAAAACCCTCTGGGAGCCTCAACCCAAGGGTGACCCCAAAACCCCTCAAAAAACCCCAAAAGTTCCTTTGGGAATCTCCTCCCTGGATCCATGGCAGGGATTTGGGGGGGGAGCCCCAAAAATCCCCCCATGGAACCCCCAAAATCCCCAATGGAACCCCAAAATCCTCCCGGGGAACCCCAAAACCCTCCGGGAGCCTCAACCCAAGGGTGACCCCAAAACCCCCCAGAAACCCCAAAAGTTCCTCTGGGAATCTCCCTGGATCCACATCACGAACTGGATCTGGTGGGGGGAGCACCCCCAAAATCTCCCCCAGGACCCCCCCAAAATCCCCCCAAAGGAACCCCCAAACCCCCAATGGAACCCCAAAAACCTCCCGGGGAACCCCAAAACCCCTCTGGGAGCTTCAACCTGGGGTTTGGGACCCCAAAAAACCCCAAATGTTCCTCTGGGAATCTCCCTGGATCCACGTCATGATCTGGATTTGGTGGGGGGAGCACCCCAAAATCCCCCCCAGGACCCCCCCATGGAACCCCCAAACCCCCCATGTCACCCCCAAACCCCCCCCAGATATTTGGGGGCCCCCTCCCCTCAATAAACAGCCCCCGTTTCTCTGCAATCTCCTTTACTGCCCCATTTCTGGGGGTCCCCCCAGCCCCCCCTCACTGAGGGGGGGTCTCGGCCCCTCCCCCACCCCCACGGGGGGGTTTTGGGGGGGGGCGTCACGCGGGGGGGGGGGGGGTTTGGGGGGGGGCCGCGCCCGCTGCTCATCGGGCACGGCCAATGGGGGAGGGGGGGACCCCAAAAATGGGGGGGGGGGGATTTGGGGGTCCCTGGGAGGGGGGTGTGACCAAAATGGGGGGGCTTGGATGGGGTCTGGGGGGTTTGACCCAAAATGAGGGGATTTAATGGGATTTTTTGGGGGGATTTGACCCAATTTGGGGGGACTTTATTGGGATTTTTTGGGGGGCTTTGACCTGAATTTCGGGGGAACTTTATTTAGGATTTTTTGGGGGGCATTTGACCCAAACTGGGGAGACTTTATTGGGATTTTTTGGGGGGCATTTGACCCAATTTGGGGGCACTTTAGTGGGATTTTTTGGGGGGATTTGACCCAATTTAGGGGGACTTTGATGGGATTTTTGGGGGGTTTGACCCAATTTGGGGGAACTTTAATGGGACTTTTTTAGAGGGATTGACCTGAATTTTGGGGGGACTTTAATGGGATTATTTTGGGGTGTTTGATCCAAAATGGGGAGACTTCAATGGGATTTTTTGGGGGGGAGTGACCTGAATTTTGGGGCAGCTTTGATGGGATTTTTTGTGGGGGTTTTGACCCAGTTTGGGGGAACATTAATGGGATTTTTTGGGGTGTTTGACCCAATTTGGGGGTCTTTAATGGGATTTTTGGGGGGGTTTGACCTGAATGTTGGGGCAGCTTTGATGGGATTTTGGTGGGGAGGGGTTGATGGGATTTTTTGGAGATTTTTGGGGATTTTGGGGTTTTCTTTGGGATCCCTTCACCGGGAGCTGCATCAGGGTTGGGATTTTCCCCAATTTGGGGATTTTTGGGGGATCTCTCCCCTAGCAGGGGGCTCAGGATGGATCTGACCCAAATTTGGGGATTTTTGGGGTCTCTCTGGGGTGACTCTGACCCAACTTTGGGGTCTCTCTGCCCCAATTTTGGGTGTTTTTGGGGTGTCCCCTAGCGGGGGGTGACTCTGACCCAACTTTGGGGTTTCTCTGCCCCAATTTTGGGCGTTTTCGGGGTGTCCCCTAGCAGGGGATTTTGGGGTCTCTCTGCCCCACCTTTGGGCGTTTTTGGGGTGACTCTGCCCCACCTCTGGGGGGATTTTTGGGGTCTCTCTGACCCAATTTTGGGTGTTTTCGGGGTCTCTCTGCCCCACCTTTGGGGATTTCGGGGTGTCCCGCCCCTAGCAGGGCCCCCGGGGGGGCTCCGGGGGGGGGCTGCCCCCGGGGGGGCTCTCGGGGTTCTGGGGGGGCCCCCCGGGGGGGCACCTCGATCACGCGGGGTTTGTCGATGACCCGGGCGCCGCGGGGCCCCTTCTCCACCACGCCCACGATCCAGGCCTGGAGCCCGGGGCCGCGCCCGGGGGCCTTGAGCTCCGCGCAGAACCGCGCGGCCTGGGCGCGGGGCAGCACCACCAATAAACCTCCTGTGAAATAAACAGGGTGTCACCCCAAAAACATCCCAAATACACCCCAAAAACATCCTAAAAATATCCTAAACACAGCCCAAACACAGCCCAGAACCGCGCGGCCTGGGCGCGGGGCAGGACCACCAGCAACCCTCCTGTGAAATAAACAGGGTGTCACCCCGAAACATCCCAAATACACCCCAAAAACATCCTAAAAATATCCTAAACACAGCCCAAACACAGCCAGAACCGCGCGGCCTGGGCGCGGGGCAGCACCACCAATAAACCTCCTGTGAAATAAACAGGGTGTCACCCCGAAAACATCCCAAATACACCCCAAAAATACCCCAAACACAGCCCAAAAATACCCCAAATAAAGCCCAAACACAGCCCAGAACCGCGTGGCCTGGGCGCGGGGCAGGACCACCAATAAACCTGCTGTGGGAATAAACACAGCGTCACCCCAAAAACATCCCAAATATACCCCAAAAACATCCTAAACAAACCCCAAAAATACCCCAAATAAAGCCCAGAACTGGGCGGCCTGCGCATGGGGCAGGACAACCAGCAAACCCCCTGCAAAATATACAGTGTGTCACCCGAAAAATATCCCAAAAGTACCCCAAAAACATCCTAAAAACACCCTAAACACACCCCAAAAATACCCCAAACACAGCCCAGAACCGGGCGGCCTGAGCATGGGGCAGGACAATCAATAAACCACCTAAGGGAATAAACAGAGTGTCACCCCAAAAACATCCCGAATATACCCCAAAAACATCCTAAAAATATCCCAAACACAGCCCCGGCCTGGCGCCTTCAGCTCCGCACAGAACCGGGCGGCCTGGGCATGGGGCAGGACCACCAATAAACCTCCTGCAAAATAAATACTGCATCACCCTGAAAACATCCTAAAAACACTCTAAACACAGCCCAAAAATACCCCAAAAGCATCCCAAAAATATCCTAAAAATACTCCAAAAATACCCCAAAAACATCCTAAACACAGCCCAGAACCGGGCAGCCTGGGCATGGGGCAGGACAACCAATAAACCCCCTGTGGGAATAAACAGTGTCACCCCAAAAACATCCCAAATATACCCCAAAAATACCCCAAATAAAGCCCAAACACAGCCTAGAACCGGGCGGCCTGGGCACGGGGCAGGACCACAAACAAACCCGCTGAAAAATAAACAGGGTGTCACCCCAAAACATCCTGAACACAGCCCAAAAACATCCTAAACACAGCCCAAAAACATCCTAAACACAGCCCAAAAATATCCTAAACACAGCCCAAAACATCCTAAACACAGCCCAAAACATCCTAAACACAGCCCAAAAATATCCTAAACACAGCCCAAAACATCCTAAACACAGCCCAAAACATCCTAAACACAGCCCAAAACATCCTAAACACAGCCCAAAAATATCCTAAACACAGCCCAAAAACATCCTAAACACAGCCCAAACACAGCCCAGAACTGGGTGGCCTGGGTGCAGGGCAGGACAATCAATAAACCCCCTGCAAAATAAACAGTGTGTCACCCCAAAAACATCCCAAATACCCCCCAAAAATACCTCAAATCCACCCCAAAAACATCCGAAACACACCCCAAAAACACCCCAGAACCGGGGCAGCACCACCACCAGCAGCCCCCCTGTGAATAAACAGGAGTGTCACCCCATAAACATCCCAAAAACATCCTAAACACACCCCAAAAATACCCAAACACACCCCAAAAATACCCCAAAAACACCCCAAACACGCCCCAAAAACATCCCAAAAACACCCCAAAAACCTCCTCAACACAGCCCAGAACCGGGCAGCCTGAGCACGGGGCAGGACCACCAACAGCCCACGCTAGGGAACAGAAGAAGGTCACCCCAAAAACATCCCAAAGACACCCCAAAAATACCCCAAAAACATTCTAAACACACCCCAAAAACATCCTAAACACACCCCAAAAATACCCCAAACACACCCCAAAATCACCCTAAACACCTCCCAGAGCCGGGTGGCCTGAGCCCGAGGCAGCACCACCAACAGCCCCCCTGCGAATGAACCGGGGTGTCACCCCAAAAACATCCCAAATACACCCCAAAAATATCCCAAACACACCCCAAAAACAGCCCCAAATACACCGAAAGACCCCAAGACCACCCCAAAACACCCCAAAACACCAACCCCCCCCCAAACCCCCCATTTCCAGGGTCCCCAATCCATTTTCCCGCTCCCCAATCCCATTACCAGCGCTCCCCGTCTCAATTTTGGGGTCCCCAGTCCTGTTTTGGGGGCGCCCCTGGCCGTGCCCTGCAGCAGTGTCCCCAGTCCCAGTGTCCCCAGTGCCACTCCCACTGTCCCCAGTGCCATTCCCAGTGTCCCCAGTCCCAGTGTCCCCAGAGCCATTCCCAGTGTCCCCAGTGCCACTCCCAGTGTCCCCAGAGCCACTCCCAGTGTCCCCAGTGCCACTCCCAGTGTCCCCAATCCCATTCCCAGTGTCCCCAATCCCACTCCCACTGTCCCCAGAGCCATTCTCAGTGTCCCCAGTGCCATTCCCAGTGTCCCCAGTGCCATTCCCAGTGTCCCCAGTCCCAGTGTCCCCAGAGCCACTCCCAGTGTCCCTGATCCCATTTTAGGGTCCCCAGTGCCATTCCCAGTGTCCCCAGTCCCACTCCCACTGTCCCCAGTGCCATTCCCAGTGTCCCCAGTCCCACTCCCACTGTCCCCAGAGCCATTCCCAGTGTCCCCAGTCCCACTCCCACTGTCCCCAGAGCCATTCCCAGTGTCCCCAGTGCCACTCCCACTGTCCCCAGTGCCATTCCCCGTGTCCCCAATCCCACTCCCACTGTCCCCAGAGCCATTCTCAGTGTCCCCAGTGCCACTCCCACTGTCCCCAGAGCCATTCCCACTGTCCCCAGTGCCATTCCCAGTGTCCCCAATGCCATACCCAATGTCCCCAGTGCCATTCCCACTGTCCCCAGAGCCATTCCCACTGTCCCCAGTGCCATTCCCAGTGTCCCCAATGCCATTCCCAGTGCCCCCAGGGTCCCCATTCCCACTGTCCCCAGTGCCACTCCCAGTGTCCCCAGTGCCAAATCGTGTCCCCAGTGCCATTCCCACTGTCCCCGATCCCACTCCCACTGTCCCCAGTGCCATTCCCACTGTCCCCAGTGCCACTCCCAGTGTCCCCAGTGCCATTCCCAGTGTCCCCAGTGCCATTCCCAGTGCCCCCAGGGTCCCCAATCCCAGTGTCCCCAGTGCCATTCCCAGTGTCCCCAGTGCCATTCCCAATGTCCCCAATCCCACTCCCAGTGTCCCCAGTGCCACTCCCAGTATCCACAGTGCCACTCCCACTGTCCCCAATGCCATTCCCACTGTCCCCAATGCCATTCCCACTGTCCCCAGTGCCATTCCCAGTGTCCCCAGTGCCAAATCGTGTCCCCAGTGCCATTCTCAGTGTCCCCAGTGCCATTCCCAGTATCCCCAGTGCCATTCCCAGTGTCCCCAGTCCCACTCCCAGTGTCCCCAGTGCCACTCCCAGTGTCCCCAGTGCCACTCCCACTGTCCCCAATGCCATTCCCACTGTCCCCAGTGCCATTCCCAGTATCCCCAATGCCATTCCCAGTGTCCCCAGTGCCACTCCCAGTGTCCCCAGTGCCACTCCCACTGTCCCCAATGCCATACCCAATGTCCCCAGTGCCACTCCCAGTGTCCCCAGTGCCACTCCCAGTGTCCCCAGTGCCATTTTGGTGCCATACCCGATGTCTCAGGCGCCGTCCCCTGCAGCAGCCCGCCCCGGCCCCCGCAGGCGCGGCTCACGGCCGCCATGCAGGCGATGACGGGCACAGTGTCCCCCTTCCCAGTGTCCCCACTCCCAGTGTCCCCAGTCCCACTCCCACTGTCCCCAGTGCCACTCCCAGTGTCCCCAGTCCCACTCCCACTGTCCCCAATGCCATACCCAATGTCCCCAGTGCCACTCCCAGTGTCCCCAGTGCCACTCCCAGTGTCCCCAGTGCCATTTTGGTGCCATACCCGATGTCTCAGGCGCCGTCCCCTGCAGCAGCCCGCCCCGGCCCCCGCAGGCGCGGCTCACGGCCGCCATGCAGGCGATGACGGGCAGGTTGTGGATGACGAAGGCCACGTCCAGGCGCTGCTGCTCCGCCAGCGCCCGCGCGTGCCCCAGCACCCCGAAACCCGTCACGTCCGTGGCGGCGTGCGCCCCGAAGGCGCGCATGAGCCCGGCGGCTGGGGACAGGGACAGGGGACAGGGACAGCTCAGGGGACAGGGACAGCATGAGCCCGGCGGCTGGGGACAGGGACAGGGGACAGGGACAGCTCAGGGGACAGGGACAGCATGAGCCCGGCGGCTGGGGACAGGGAGGGGACAGGGACAGCTCAGGGGACAGGGACAGGGACAGCTCAGGGGGACAGCCCCCTGCTGCTGGGGACAGGGACAGGGGACAGGGACAGCTCAGGGGACAGGGACAGCATGAGCCCGGCGGCTGGGGACAGGGACAGGGGACAGGGACAGCTCAGGGGACAGGGGACAGGGACAGGACAGGGACAGGGACACCATGAGCCCGGCGGCTGGGGACAGGTCAGGGGACAGGGAGGGGACAGGGACAGGGGACAGGGACAGGTCAGGGGACAGGGGACAGGGACAGCTCAGGGGACAGCCCCCTGCTGCTGGGGACATGGACAGGGGACAGGGACAGGTCAGGGGACAGGGACGGGACAGGGACAGGTCAGGGGACAGGGACAGGGGACAGGGACAGGACAGGGGACAGGGAGGGGACAGGGAGGGGACAGGGACAGGGGACAGTGACAGGTCAGGGGACAGGGACAGGTCAGGGGACAGGGACAGCATGAGCCCGGCAGCTGGGGACAGGTCAGGGGACAGGGAGGGGACAGGGACAGGGGACAGGGACAGGTCAGGGGACAGGGACAGGGGACAGGGACAGGACAGGGGACAGGGAGGGGACAGGGAGGGGACAGGGACAGGGGACAGTGACAGGTCAGGGGACAGGGACAGGGGACAGGGACAGGACAGGGGACAGGGAGGGGACAGGGAGGGGACAGGGACAGGGGACAGTGACAGGTCAGGGGACAGGGACAGGTCAGGGGACAGGGACAGCATGAGCCCGGCGGCTGGGGACAGGTCAGGGGACAGGGAGGGGACAGGGACAGGTCAGGGGACAGGGACAGGGGACAGGGACAGGACAGGGGACAGGGACAGGACAGGGGACAGGGACAGCTCAGGGGGACAGCCCCCTGCTGCTGGGGACGGGGACAGGGGACAGGGACAGGTCAGGGGACAGGGAGGGGACAGGGACAGGGGACAGTGACATCTCAGGGGGACAGCCCCCGCCACTGGGGACAGGGACAGCATGAGCCTGGCAGCTGGGGACAGGGAGGGGACAGCTCAAGGGACAGGGACAGGAATGGGGTCACTCAGGGGACAGAGACAGGCACAGCTCAGGGGACAGTGCCACCTCGGGGGGACAGTGTCACCTCAGGGTGGGCAGTGTCACCTCACATGGACCCCCCCCCACAGCTGAGGGGGACAATGCCACCTCAGGGTGAGCACAGTGTCACCTCAGAGGCACAGTGTCACCTTAGAAGGGGCCACAGTGTCACCTCACGTGGGTCCCCCTGGGTGTGGGGACACCCTGGGGTGGCTTTGGGGACACCACAGAGCGGCTCTGGGGACACCCAGCCTGGCCTAGGGACACCCTGGGGTGGCTCTGGGGACATCTGGAGTGGCTTTAGGGACCCCCCATGACTTTGGGGCCACCCTGGGATGACTCTGGGCCCCCCCTGGTGGCTTTGGGACCCCCCTGGGGTGGCCCTTGTCCCCAGTGTCCCCCCGGGCTGTCCCCCAGGGTGTCCCAGTGTCCCTCCCGGGTGTCCCCATTGTCCCCCGGGTGTCCGTTGTCCCCAGTGTCCCTCCCGGGTGTCCCCAGTGTCCCCAGTGTCCCCTGTCCCTCACCGGTGCGGTTCAGGGTGGCCATGCTGGCCACAGCCTCCTGGTACGCCAGCTCCACCTCCTCACGGGTCACCACCAGCTTGATCTTGTTCCAGCGCTCGGGCTGCGGGGACAGCGTGGGGACAGTGTGGGGACAGCGTGGGGACAGCGGGGACAGCGTGGGGACAGGGTGGGTACAGTGGGGACAGCGTCAGGGACAGTGGGGACAGCGCAGGGACAGCGGGGACAGTGTGGGGACAGCGGGGACAGCGTGGAGACAGGGTCAGGGACAGCAGGGACAGGGTCAGGGACAGCGGGGACGGTGTGGGGACAGGGTGGGGACAGCGGGGACAGGGTCAGGGACAGTGGGGACAGGGTCAGGGACAGCGGGGACGGTGTGGGGACAGCATCAGGGACAGCGGGGACAGCATGGGGACAGCGGGGACAGCGTCAGGGACAGCGGGGACAGGGTCAGGGACAGCGGGGACAGTGTGGGGACAGCGGGGACAGTGTGGGGACAGTATCAGGGACAGCGGGGACAGGATCAGGGACAGTGGGGACAGCGTGGGGACAGCGGGGACAGCATCAGGGACAGCGGGGACAGTGTGGGGACAGCATCAGGGACAGCATGGGGACAGCGTCAGGGACTGTGGGGACAGTGTGGGGACAGCGTCAGGACACCATGGGGACAGTGGGGACAGGGTCAGGGACAGTGGAGACAGCGTCAGGGACACTGAGGGGACAGTGGGGACACCGTGGGGACAGCGTGGGGACAGCATCAGGGACAGCAGGGACAGCGCGGGGACAGTGGGGACACTATGGGGACAAGGTCAGGGACAGTGTCAGGGACACTAAGGGGACACGGTCAGGGACACCATGGGGACAGTGTCACGGACAGCGGGGACAGCGTGGGGACACTGAGCAGACACCCTGGGGACATCATGGAGGCACCATGGGGGCAGCATCAGGGACACCCTGGGGACAGGGTCAGGGACAGTGGGGACACCCTGGGGACAGGGTCAGGGACACCCTGGGGACAGCCCCGCAGCACTCAGGGCCCCTTTGGGGACACCAGGGGTGGCTCAGGGACTCCCAGGGGGCAGCTCCCTCCCTCAGGGACATCGGGGGTGGCTTTGGGGTCCCCTGGGGACACCTCAGGTGGGTTTCAGTCCCATTGTGGCTCCCGTTGGGGACACCTGGGTGTGCCCAGACCCGTCTGAGGTGTCCCCAGGACACAGGGCTGGCCCCGTCCCCAGTGTCACTCACCATGTCCAGCCACTGGTGGGCGGTGACAGCCATGTGTGTCCCCAAGGGCTTGGTCAGCACCAGCACGTCCCCGGGCACGGCGCTGTCCGGCCTGGGCGGGGCTGGCGTCAGTGTGGGACACGCCCTTGGCCCAGGCCCCGCCCCCTGCACAAACCCCGCCCCCATGTCCCAAACCCCACCCCCATGTCCCCAACCCCGCCCCATGTCCCCAAACCCCACCCCCATGTCCCCAAATCCCATGCCCCAAACCCCGCCCCCATGTCCCAAACCCCGCCCCCATGTCCCAAACCCCTCCCCATGTCCCAAACCCCTCCCCATGTCCCAAACCCCACCCAATGTCCCCAAATCCCATGGCCTCAAACCCAGCCCGGGTCCCAATCCCCACCCTGATGTACCAAACCCCACCCCCATATAACCAGGCCTTGCCCCCTGTGCCAAACCCCGCCCCATAACCCCAAACCCCGCCCCCGTCCCCAAACCCCGCCCCCCTGTCCCAAGCCCCGCCCCCTGTCCCAAGCCCCGCCCCATCCCAAATCTCGCCCCCATGCCCCAAATCCCGCCCCCATGTTCCAAACCCCACCCCCATGTTCCAAGCTCCACCCCATGACAACAAACCCCGCCCCCAAGTCCCCAAACCATGCCCCATGTCCAAAACCCCACCCCCATGTCCCAAACCCCACCCCCACATCCCAAACCCTGCCCCCATGCCCCCAAAACACCAATGATTGACAGGATGCAGTGGCCCCACCCACCACACAATGACTGACAGGGTGCAGTGATCCCACCCACCACATGATGATTGACAGGAGACAGTGACCCCACCCATCACACCAATGACTGACAGGAGGCAATGGCCCCACCCATCACACCAATGATTGACAAGAGGTAGTGGCTCTGCCCACCACATGATTGACAGGAGGCAGTGGCCCCACCCACCACACCAATGATTGACAGGAGAAAGTGGCCCCACCCACTCCAATGACAGGAGGCAGTCGCCCCACCCATCATGCAATGATTGACTGGTGGCAGTGGCCCCGCCCGCCACACCAATGACTGACATGAAGCAGTGATCCCACCCATCACAGCAATGATTGACAGACCATGACCCCACCCACCACACTATGATTGACAGGAGTCTGTGGCCCCACCCACCACATCAATGATCGACAGGAGGCATTGCCCCACCCACCATACTAGTGATTGATAGGCCATGGCCCCACCCACCACACCATGATTGGCAGGAGGCTGTGGCCTCGCCCATCACACAATGATTGACACGTCATGGCCCCGCCCAACACTCACATGATGAACTCGCTGGATTGGCAGACTGCGGTGGCCACGCCCCCCACGATGACCCAGGGGTTGAGCACGGTCTGTCCCCCTGTCACCGACGTCCCCCCGTCCTCGGCCGCGTCCCGGAAGCCCTGGATGATCAGCGGCATCACCTTGTCCCTCTCCTGGGGGGACACAATGGCACTGTCACCCTGGGGTCACTGTTGTCACCCTCTGTGCCCTGAAACCCCCCACAGTGTCACTGACACCACCTGTGTCCCCTGAAACTGCCCACAGTGTCACTGTCACCCTGGGGTCACTGTCACCCTGGGGTCACTGTCACCGCCTGTGTCCCCTGAAACTGCCCACAGTGTCACTGTCACCCTGGGGTCACTGTCACCCTGGGGTCACTGTCACCGCCTGTGTCCCCTGAAACCGCCCACAGTGTCACTGTCACCCTGGGGTAACTGTCACCCTCTGTGTCCCCTGAAACCGCCCACAGTGTCACTGTCACCCCCAAGTCACTGTCACCCCCTGTGTCCCCTCAAACCACCCACAGGTCATGGTCACCCCCGGGTCACTGTCACCCCTGTGTCACTGTCACCCTCTGTGTCCCCTGAAACTGCCCACAGTGTCACTGTCACCCCAGAGTCACTGTCACCCCCTGTGTCCCCTCAAACCACCCGCGGGTCATGGTCACCCCTGGGTCACTGTCACTCCCACAGTGTCCCCTGAAACTGCCCACAGTGTCACTGTCACCCCCATGTCACTGTCACCCTGGGGTCACTGTCACCGCCTGTGTCCCCTGAAATCACCCTGGGTCACTGTCACTCCCACGGTGTCCCTGTCACCCCACAGTGTCCCCTGACACCCCCCGCAGTGTCACTGTCACCCTCTCTGTCCCCTGAAACCACCCCATGGTCACTGTCACCTGTGACCTCCACAGTGTCCTTGTCCCCTGCAATGTCCCTGTCACCCTTTCAGTGTCCCCTGTCACCCCACAATGTCCTTGTCACCATGTCACTGTCACCGCCACAGTGTCCCTGTCACCCCCTCACTGTCCCATCGCCTTCTGTGTCCCTGTCACTCCCTCAGTGTCACGACACTGCCCCCAGTGTCCCTGTCACCCCCCTGTCCCTGTCATCTCATCACTCAGCAGCACCAGGACATTGTCACACCCAGGATGTGCCCCCTGTGTCACCGTGTCCCTGCGTCCCCCTGTCACTGTCACCTCGTCACTCGTGTGCTGGCTGACGCTCAGTAGCACCAGGACATTGTCACACTCAGGCTGTGTCCCCATGTCCCTGCGTCCCCCTGTCACTGTCACCTCCTCACTAGCAGCATCAGGACATTGTCACACTCTGTCACCCCCATGTCCCTGTGTCCCCCCCATGTCCCCGTGTCACTGTCACCTCGTCGCTCATGCGCTGGCTGATGCTCAGCAGCACCAGGACACTGTCACACCCAGGCTGTGTCCCCATGTCCCTGTGTCCCCCCTGTGTCCCCCTGTCACTGTCACCTCCTTGCTCAGCAGCACCAGGACGTTGTCACACCCAGGCTGTGTCCCCTGTGTCCCCTGTCCCCCCCATGTCCCTGTGTCACTGTCACCTCATCACTCATGCGCTGGCTGACGCTCAGCAGCATCAGGACACTGTCACACCCAGGCTGTGTCCCCTGTCCCCCCCATGTCCCTGTGTCACTGTCACCGCGTCACACATGCACTGGCTGACGCTCAGCAGCACCAGGACATTGTCACACTCTGTCACCCCCATGTCCCTGTGTCGCTGTCACCTCGTCACTCATGCGCTGGCTGACGCTCAGCAGCACCAGGACATTGTCACACCCTGTCACCCCCATGTCCCTGTGTCGCTGTCACCTCGTCACTCATGCGCTGGCTGACGCTCAGCAGCATCAGGACATTGTCACACTCTGTACCCCCTGTCACCCCCATGTCCCTGTGTCGCTGTCACCTCGTCACTCATGCGCTGGCTGACGCTCAGCAGCACCAGGACATTGTCACACTCTGTCACCCCCATGTCCCTGTGTCGCTGTCACCTCATCACTCATGCGCTGGCTGACGCTCAGCAGCATCAGGACATTGTCACACTCTGTCACCCCCATGTCCCTGTGTCGCTGTCACCTCGTCACTCATGCGCTGGCTGACGCTCAGCAGCATCAGGACATTGTCACACTCTGTCACCCCCATGTCCCTGTGTCGCTGTCACCTCGTCACTCATGCGCTGGCTGACGCTCAGCAGCATCAGGACGTTGTCACACTCTGTCACCCCCATGGCGTACAGGTCACTCAGCACGTTGGCGCAGGCGATGCGGCCCTGCAACGGGAGAGGGGTTTGGGGGGGCCCAAAATGGGATTGGGGGGCCCAGAATGGGGTTTGGGGGGGCCCCAGGTGGGATTTGAGGGTCCAGGACAGGATTAGGGGGCCCAAAATGGGGTTTGGGGGGGGTCAGGGATGGGACTGCGGCGCCCAAAATGGGATTTGAGGGGTCCAGGACAGGACTGCGGGCCCAAGTTGGGATTTTGGGGGCCCAAAATGGGGTTTGGGGGGCCCTAGGTGGGATTTGGGGGGGTCTGGGACAGGAGTGGGGGGCCCAGAATGGGATTTGGGGAGCCCAGAACAGGATTGAGGGGCCCAGAATGGGATTGGGGGGCCCAAAATGGGATTGGGGGACCCAGGATAGGATTGGGGGGCACAAAATGGGATTGGGGAGCCCAGAACAGGATTAGGGGACCCAGAATGGGATTGGGGGGACCAGAATGGGATTGGGGGACCCAGAATGGGATTGGGGGGCCCAAAATGGGATTGGGGGGACCCAGGATAGGATTGGGGGGTCCAAAATGGGATTGGAGCACCCAAAATGGGATTTTGGGGGGTCCAGGACAGGATTAGGGGGCCCAAAATGGGGTTTGGGGGGGGTCAGGGATGGGACTGCGGCGCCCAAAATGGGATTTGAGGGGTCCAGGACAGGACTGCGGGCCCAAGTTGGGATTTTGGGGGCCCAAAATGGGGTTTGGGGGGCCCTAGGTGGGATTTGGGGGGGTCTGGGACAGGACTGGAGAGCCCAAAATAGGATTTGGGGGGCCCAGGACAGGATTGGGGGGCGCAGAATGGGATTGGGGGGATCCAGGACAGGATTGGGGGGCCCAAAATGGGATTTGAGGGGGTGCAGGACAGGACTGGGGGGCCCAAAATGGGATTTGGGGGGGCCCAAAATGGGATTGGGGGGCCCAAAATGAAGTTTGGGGGGTCCAACATGGGATTTGGGGGGGTCCAGGACAGGACTGGGGGGCCCAAAATGGGGTTGGGGGGCCCAAAATGGGGTTGGGAGGGTCTGGGGCAGGAATGGGGGGCCCAAAATGGGAGTGGAGCACCCAAAATGGGATTTGGAGGGCCCAAAATGGGATTTGGGGGGGTCAGGACAGGATTGGGGGGCCCAAAATGGGATCTGGGGGGGTCTGGGACAGCATTGGGGGACCCTGATGGTGTTTGGGGGATCCAGGAGAGGACTGGGGGCCCAAAATAGGATTGGGGGACCCAAAATGGGGTTTGGGGGTCCAACATGGGATTTGAGGGGGTCCAGGACAGGACTGGGGAATCCCAATGGTATTTAGGGGGGTCTGGGGCAGGAATGGGGGGCCCAAACTGGGGTTGGGGGGTCAGGGACAAGAATAGGGGGCCCAAGATGGGATTGGAGCATCCAAAATGGGATTTGGGGGGGTCTGGGACAGCATTGGGGGACCCTGATGGTGTTTAGGGGATCCAGGAGAGGACTGGGGGGCCCAAAAGGGGGTTTGGGGAGCCCCAGGTGGGATTTGGGGGGGTCCAGGACAGGACTGGGGGGCCCAAAATGGGATTGGAGCACCCAAAATGGGGTTTGGGAGGGCGCAAAATAGGATCGGGAGGCCCAAAATGGGGTTTGGGGGTCCAACACGGGATTTGGGGGGGTCCAGGACAGGATTGGGGAATCCCAATGGTATTTAGGGGGGTCTGGGGCAGGAATGGCGGGCCCAAAATGGGTTTGGGGGGCCCAAAATGGGGTTGGGGGATCTGGGGCAGGAATGGGGGGCCCAAAATGGGATTTGGGGGGGTCAGGGACAGAAATAGGGGGCCCAAAATGGGATTTGGGGGGGTCTGGGACAGCATTCGAGGATCCTGATGGTGTTTGGGGGATCCAGGAGAGGACTGGGGGACCCCAATGGTGTTTGGGGGGCCCCAGGTGGGATTTGGGGGGGTCCAGGACAGGACTGGGGGACCCTGATGGTGTTTGGGGGGGTTGGGGACAGGAATGGGGGGCCCAAAATGGGGTTTGGGTGGTCCAACATGAGATTTGGGGGGCCCAGGACAGGATTGGGGGACCCAGAATGGGAGTGGAGCACCCAAAGTGGGATCTGGGGGGGCCCAGGACAGGACTGGGGGACCCTGATGGTGTTTGGGGGGCTCAAAATGGGGTTTGGGGGGGTCTGGGACAGGACTGGGGGACCCCAATGGTTTCTGGGGGGTCCCAGGTGGGATTTGGGGGGGTCTGGGACAGGATTGGGGGACCCTGATGGTGTTTGGGGGGGCCCCAGGTGGAATTTGGGGGGGTCCAGGACAGAACTGGGGGGCTCAAAATGGGGTTTGGGGGGTTCTGGGACAGGACTGGGGGACCCCAATGGTGTTTGGGGGTCCCAACCCAGGATTTGGGGTACACAGGACAGGACTGGGGGACCCCGATGGTGCTTGGGGGGCCCCAGGTGGGATTTGAGGGGGTCCAAGGTGGAGTTTGGGGGTGTTGAAATCAAATTTGGGGAGGTCCAAAGGGGATTTTTGGGGTCCCCAGGGAGGATTTGGGGTGCCCAGGGAGGATTTGGGGTGCCCAGGTGGGATTTGGGGTCCCCAGGGAGGATTTGGGGTGCCCAGGGAGGATTTGGGGTGCCCAGGTGGGATTTGGGGTATCCACAGGGGATTTGGGGTATCCACAAGGGATTTGGGGTATCCACAAGGGATTTGGGGAGCCCAGGGTGGGATTTGGGGTTTTCCAAGAGTCCTGATGGGATCTGGGGGGTCCCAGGGGGCTTTTGGGGTGCAGGGCTATCTCTGGGGTAGTTTTGGGGTCCCAGGGTGATTTTGGGGTGCAGGGGTATCTCTGGGGGTTTTGGGGTACCATCATGTAGGGGTCATCGATGATGGGGTAGAAAAAGTCGGTGGTCTGCACCAGCGAGAGCCCCCCGTGCCGCAGCGGGATCACACACGAGTCCAGCCCGATGCCTGCGGGCACAGGGGGCACCAGGGGGGCACCGAGCGCTCAGGGGGGCACCAGGGGGGCACAGAGATCAGGGGGGGCACCGAGCCATTGTGGGGGGGGCACAGAGAGCTATGGGGGGCATGAAGGGGCACTGAGCCCTCGGGGGGGGCACCAAGCCCTCAGGGAGGGCATGAGGAGGGCACAGAGCCCATCAAGGGGGCACCGAGCCCTCAGGGGGGGCACTGAGTGCTCGCGGGGGGCACCAGCGGGGCAACCGAGCACTTATGGTGGGCACAAGGAGGGCACTGAGCTCATCGGGGGTGGCACAAGGAGGGCACTGAGCCCACCAGGGGGGCACAAGGAGGGCATTGCACCCACCGGGGGGGCACAAGGGGGGCACTGAGCCAAACACAGGGGCACTGAGCCTTTGGGGGGGGGGCACAGAGCCCTTAGGGGGGCACCAGGGGGACACTGAGCACTCGGGGGGGGCACACATGGGGCACCAAGACCTCATGGGGAGACCCAGCCCATCATGGAAGGGCACAAGGGGGGCACCAAGGCCATGCCAGGGGACATGAGGAGGGCACCGAGCCCATCACGGGGGGCACCGAGCCATCAGGGGGTAGCACAAAGCCCACCAGGGGGGCACGAGGTGGGCACCGAGCCCCAGCTGGCAGCACAGCCCCCGCCGGGCACGGGGCACGCAGGGCAGAGCCGGACGGGGACGGGAACGCGGATCCTGCCGGGAGGGGGCACCCGGACCCGGGGGGCCGCTCCCTTCCCCGCCCTCCCCTCCCCTCCCCCGGCTCCTCCCTCCGCTCCCTCCCCCATCGCCCTTCGCCCCCTCCCGCTCTCGCCAGGCCACCTTTGCCCCGTGCCCCCGCCACGTGCCCGAGCACCCCCGGTCTGTGCCTCTGAGCCCCCCCAAAGCCCTCAGCGCCCCCTCCGAGGGCTCCCCCAAACCCCAACCAGAGCCCCCTGGCTCCCTCTGAGCCCCACAGACCCCTCAGCGCCCCCTCCGAGGGCTCCCCCAAACCCCTCAGCGCCCCCGAGCCCCCAAAAGCCCACCCAGAGCCCCTGAGCCCCTGGCTCCTCCTGAGCCCCCACAAACCCCTCAGCACCCTCTCTGAAGGCTCCCCCAAACTCCTCAGAGCCCTCGAGCCCTTTTGGTTCCCCCTGAGCCCCTCAAAACCCCTGAGCGCCCCCTCCGAAGGCTCCCCCAAAGCCCTCAGAGGCCCCGAGCCCGCCCGGAGCACTCCTGGCTCCTTCTGAGCTCCACAAACTCGTCAGCGCTCTCTGTGAGGGCTCCCCCAAACCCCTCAGCGCCCCCAAGCCCGCCCCGAGCCCTCCTGGCTCCCCCAAGCCCCCCGTCCGAGGGCTCCCCGAGCCCCTCGGG
The DNA here is from genome assembly GCF_028551555.1 of Melozone crissalis. NCBI lineage: Eukaryota > Metazoa > Chordata > Aves > Passeriformes > Passerellidae > Melozone > Melozone crissalis. The sequence goes on along the minus strand of NW_026536044.1, from coordinate 10,218 downwards.
CTCCCTCAGCCGCACCCCCGCGCTGCCCCCAGAGCCCCCGCAGCCCTGCCGGGCTCTCCCCACTCTCACCCAGCGCCGGGGCCCCGCCGCTCTCCGCTTCCTGCCCTTCCCCTCCGCCTCCTCCTCCCGGGCGCTGCCCTTCCAGTCCCGCCAGGAGCTTGAGCAGCGTCTCCTGCGGGACTTTGCAGCCTCAGCCGCGCAGCTCGCCGTAGGCCGTGAGGCGCCAGCCCGGGTCCAGCCCCAGCGCCGCCGGGTCCCAGCGCCGCGACCCGCCTGCCACCGCCGCCATCTTGGAATGAACCGGCCCGCCGAGCGCCGACTCCGCCGATTGGCTGCGGGGCTGCGGACGGCCGGCGCTGATTGGGCGAGGCGTGAGGGACGCGGGCGGGGATTGGTGGGTTTGGAAAGGGAGGAGGTGGTGAGAGCGCTGGGCGGGGCTTAAGGGGGGTGTGAGAGGTGAGGAGAGCGGCGATTGGCCTGTGGGCGAAGGAGGCGTGGCTTACGGGGAGAGACGAGGAAACAGCGCGAGTCGGCGGCGGGAAGCGCGCGAGGCGAGCGCTGATTGGTCGGACTGGCTGAGAGGGCGGGGCGCCGCGAGAAGGTGCGCGGGGATTGGCCCGACCCTCTGGGGGCGGAGCCTCTCCTCTCGGTGGGCGGGGCCGCGGCGTGGCCGGAAGCGGAAGTGCTGTGCAGGTGCCACCATGGCGGCCCCGGGGGCGGCGGATGGGGGAGGCTCCGGAGACTCCGCGGGGCCCGCGACGGGTGAGGGGGCACGGGCGGGGCGGCAGGGCCCGGGCAGGGGCTGCGGGGCGGGGGATCCGGCTGGGGGGCGGGGGCGCTGGGGGGCTGCGGGTGAGGGGGGCTGGAGGGGAATGGGGCAGGGCAGGGCAGGGGGGTCCGGGGGGATCTGGGGATCGGGGGGACTGGGGGCGGTTTTGGGGGTCCCGGAGATCTGGGGGGTCCCGGAGATCAGGGGGTGCTTTGGGAGCGGTTTTGAGGTCCCGAGGATCTGGGGGGCTGGGCCGGGGGTGTTGGGGGTGCCCTGGGGGTCTGGGGGCGGTTCTGGGGGGCTTTGGGGCAGGCCTGGCACAGGGGGCGTGGGCGGGCGGGGCTGTGGGGCAGATCCGGGGGGTGTGAGGGGGGACCCCAGGTGACCCCCGGTGTCCCGGCGGGGGGAGCTCCCATCCCGGGGTGCCTGGGGGGGCTCAGCCCGGTGTCCCCCTGTCCCTCAGTGACAGCCCAATGTCCCCACAGTGTGACATTTCCATCCCGGGGTGCCTGGGGGGGCTCAGCCCGGTGTCCCCCTGTCCCTCAGTGACAGCCCAGTGTCCCCACAGTGTGACATTTCCATCCCGGGGTGCCTGGGGGGGCTCAGCCCGGTGTTCCCCCACCCCTCAGTGACCTGTCCCTGTCCCCACAGTGTGACATTGCCATCCCGGGGTGCCTGGGGGAGGCTCAGCCCGGTGTTCCCCCACCCCTCAGTGACCTGTCCCTGTCCCCACAGTGTGACATTGCCATCCTGGGGTGCCTGGGGGAGGCTCAGCCCGGTGTCCCCCCACCCCTCAGTGACAGCCCAATGTCCCCACAGTGTGACATTTCCATCCCGGGGTGCCTGGGGGGATCTCAGCCCGATGTCCCTGTCCCTCAGTGACAGCCGGGTGTCCCCACAGTGTCCCAGAGGGTGAAGTTCCCATCCTGTAGTGCCTGGGGGCTATCAGGGTGGCTCAGCTCAGTGTCCCCACCCCCTGGTGACCTGTCCCTGTCCCCGCAGTGTCCCGCAAGGTGAAGCACGCCAGCCTGGGCATGCTGGGGGGGCTCAGGGTGACTCAGCCCGGTGTCCCCAGCTCTCAGTGACGTGTCCCTGTCCCCCTGTGTCCCCGCAGTGTCCCGCAAGGTGAAGCACGCCAGCCTGGGCGTGCTGGGGGTCACACCGGGGGTGACACTGGGGCTCAGGGTGACTCAGCCCGGTGTCCCCAGCCCTCCGTGACCTGTCCCCCTGTGTCCCCGCAGTGTCCCGCAAGGTGAAGTACGCCAGCCTGGGCGTGCTGGTGCTGCAGAACGCGTCGCTGGTGCTCAGCATCCGCTACGTGCGCACCCTGCCCGGGGAGCGCTTCCTGCCCACCACGGCCGTGGTGATGGCCGAGGCCATGAAGGGCAGCGCCTGCCTGCTGCTGCTGCTCATCCAGCACCGGGGTGAGGAGCTGGGGACACTGGGGACACTGGGGACACTGGGGACAGCGGGGCTGTGCCTGCTGCTGCTGCTCATCCAGCACCGGGGTGAGGAGCTGGGGACACTGGGGACACTGGGGACACTGGGGACACTGGGGACAGCGGGGCTGTGCCTGCTGCTGCTGCTCATCCAGCACCGGGGTGAGGAGCTGGGGACACTGGGGACACTGGGGACACTGGGGACAGCGGGGCTGTGCCTGCTGCTGCTGCTCATCCAGCACCGGGGTGAGGAGCTGGGGACACTGGGGACACTGGGGACACTGGGGACACTGGGGACAGCGGGGCTGTGCCTGCTGCTGCTGCTCATCCAGCACCGGGGTGAGGAGCTGGGGACACTGGGGACACTGGGGACACTGGGGACAGCGGGGCTGTGCCTGCTGCTGCTGCTCATCCAGCACCGGGGTGAGGAGCTGGGGACACTGGGGACACTGGGGACACTGGGGACAGCGGGGCTGTGCCTGCTGCTGCTGCTCATCCAGCACCGGGGTGAGACAGGGGGACATGGGGACAGCAGGGACATTGGGGACATTGGGGACAGCGGGGCTGTGCCTGCTGCTGCTGCTCATCCAGCACCGGGGTGAGCTGGGGACAGTGGGGACACTGGGGGCATTGGGGACAGTGGGGACAACAGGGACACTGGGGACATTGGGGACACTGGGGGCATTGGGGACACTGGGGATATTGGGGACAACAGGGACACTGGGGACATTGGGGACATTGGGGCTGTGCCTGCTGCTCCTGCTCATCCAGCACAGGGGTGAGGAGAGGGGACATTGGGGACAGCAGGGACATTGAGACACTGGGGACGTTGGAGACATGAGGACATTGACAACATGGGGACAGCAGGGACATTGGGGACACCGAGGACAGTAGGGACGTAGGTGGCATGGGGGACAATGGGGACACTGAGATGAGCACACGTGGTGGGTGGGGACACAAAGGGGACAACGAGGGCCCAGGAGGGGACTCGTCAGGGGTCACACGGCCAGGGGACACCGGGGATGCTGGAGGGATGCAGTGACAAGTGGCAGAGACCCGGGGGACACGAGGGGACACGGGAGGCTCGCGGGGGGGTGACGGGGACGGAGCGTCCCTGTCCTGAGCCCTGTCCCCCCAGGCAGCGTCCGGCAGACGGCGGTGACGCTGCACGAGGCCGTGGTGGGACAGTTTGGGGACACGCTGCGCCTGGCCGTCCCCTCCCTCATCTACACCCTGCAGAACAACCTGCAGTACGTGGCCATCTCCAACCTGCCCGCCGCCACCTTCCAGGTGACACACGGGGACAGGGACACCGGGGGAGGTGACACGGGGGGAGGTGGCACGTGATGGGAGGTGGCACATGGGGACAGCTGGCACACGGGGATAGCTGCCACACGGAGGAAGGTGGCACACAGGGACAGGTGGCACACAGGGGAAGGTGGCACACAGGGACAGGTGGCACACATGGGGAGGTGGCACACAGGGACAGGTGGCACACAGGGGAAGGTGGCACACAGGGACAGGTGGCACACAGGGACAGGTGGCACACAGGGGAAGGTGGCACACAGAGGGAGGTGGCACGAGGGGACAGCTGGCACACATGGGGAGGTGATGAGCTTGGGGACTGTCACTGTGTCCCTGTGCCCGTGTTCCTGTGACAGTCACGGTGTCCTTGTCGCCATGTCCCTGTGACAGCCACGGTGTCCCTGTCATTGTGTCCCTATGCTCATGTCCCTGTGACACTCATGGTGTCCTTGTGACACTCATGGTGTCCCTATGCCTGTATCCCTGTGACAGTCACCATGTCTTTGTCCCCATGTCCCTGTGACAATCACGGTGTCCCTGTCCTCATGCCCCTGTAACAGTTAGTGTCCCTGTCCCCATGTCCCTGTGACAGTCATGGAGTCCCCATGACAGTCACAGTGTCCCTGTCTTTGTGCCCCTGTGACAGTTATGGTGTCCGTGTGACAGCCACGGTGTCCCTGTGCCCCTGTCCGTGTGACAGCCACGGTGTCCCTGTCATTGTGTCTCTCTGACAGTCACCCTGTCCCTGTCCTCATGTCCTTATGACAATCACGGGGTCCCTGTGACAGCCTCGGTGTCCCTGTGCCCATGACCCTGTGACAATTACGGTGTCCGTGTGACAATCACCATGTTCTTGTCCCCATGTCCCTGTGACAGCCATGGTGTCCCCATGACAGTCACAGTGTCCCTGTCCTTGTGCCCCTGTGACAGTTACGGTGTCCGTGTGACAGCCACGGTGTCCCTGTGCCCAAATCCCTGTGACAGTCACCGTGTCCTTGTCCCCATATCTTTGTGACAGTCACGGTGTCCCTGTCCTCATGCCCCCGTGACAATCACAGTGCCCTTGTCCTCATGTCCCTGTGACAGCCACAGTGTCCCTGTGCCCATGTCCGGGTGACAGCCACAGTGTCTCTGTCCTTGTGTCCCTGTCATTGTGTCCCTGTGACAGTCACCACGTCCTTGTCCCCATGTCCCTGTGACAGTTACGGTGTCCTTGTCCTTGTGCCCCTGTGACAGTCACAGTGTCCCCATCCTCATGTCCCTGTGACAGTCACGGTGTCCCTGTGCCCGTGTCCCTGTGACAATCACTCTGTCCCTGTCCTCGTGTCCCTGTGACGATGTCCAGGCTCCCTGTCCCTGATGTCCCTGCTGGTGACAGTGTCTGTGTCCCTGTGCCCGTGTCCCGCAGGTGACCCTGTTCTCATCCCTGTCCCCAGGTGTCCCCTGCCCCCATGTCACCCTGTCCCTGCTGTCCCACAGGTGACGTGCCAGCTGCAGATCCTGTCCCTGTCCCCACAGGTGTCTCTGTCCCCATGTGTCACTGTGTCCCCATCCCGCAGGTGACCCTGTCCCTGCTGTCACCAGCTGTCCCTGTCTTCTGGGTGACCTGTCCCTGTCCCCAGGTGACTGGGTCCCTGCTGTCCCTGCAGGTGACCTTGTCCCTGTCCCAGGTGACTGTCCCCATGTCCCTGTCCCCGCTGTCTCACAGGTGACCCTGTCCCAATCCCTGTCCTGCAGGTGTCCCTGTCCCCAGGTGTCTCTGTCCCCAGGTGACCCTGTCCTTGTTCCCACTGTCCCTATGTCCCTGTCCCTGCTGTCCCCAGGTGACTATTCCCGCTGTCCCTGCTGTCCCCAGGTGACGTACCAGCTGAACATCCTGTCCCCGTCCCCACATATCCCTGTCCCCAGTGACTGTCCCTGTCCCTGTCCCTGCTGTCCCCACCTGACCCTGTCCCCATCCCCGCAGGTGACGTACCAGCTGGAGATCCTGTCCCTGTCCCCAGTGATTGTTCCTGTCCCCCTGTCCCTGTCCCCACTGTCCCCAGCTGACTGTCCCCATGTCCCTGTCCCCACCTGACTCTGTCCCCATCCCCACAGGTGACGTACCAGCTGGAGATCCTGTCCCTGTCCCTGTAGGTGACTGTCCCCTTGTCCCCTCTGTCCCCGCAGGTGACGTACCAGCTGGAGATCCTGTCCCTGTCCCTGTAGGTGACTGTCCCTTGTCCCTGTCCCCGCAGGTGACGTACCAGCTGAAGATCCTGTCCCTGTCCCCAGCTGACTGTCCCCTTGTCCCTGTCCCCCGCAGGTGACGTACCAGCTGAAGATCCTGTCCCTGTCCCCAGCTGACTGTCCCTTGTCCCTGTCCCCGCAGGTGACGTACCAGCTGGAGATCCTGTCCCTGTCCCCAGCTGACTGTCCCTTGTCCCTGTCCCCGCAGGTGACGTACCAGCTGGAGATCCTGTCCCTGTCCCTGTAGGTGACTGTCCCTTGTCCCTGTCCCCGCAGGTGGACGTACCAGCTTGAAGATCCTGACCACGGCGCTGTTCTCGGGTGCTGCTGCTGGGCACGGCGCTGTCGCGGCTGCAGTGGCTGTCGCTGGCGCTGCTGTTCGCGGGGGGTGGCGCTGGTGCAGGCGGAGCAGGCTCGGGCCGTGCCGGGCGCCGGGGGCGCTGCCGCCGTCCGCAGGCCCCGAGGGGCCGCCGCAGAGCTACGCCGTGGGGCTGGGCGGCCGTGGCCGCCTCCTGCCTGTCCCTCGGGCTTCGCCGGCGTCTACTTCGAGCGGCTGCTGAAGCGCTCGGGGCGGCTCCATCTGGCTGCGCAACGTGCAGCTGGGGCGCCGTGGGCACGGCCGTGGGGGCTGGGCGCCATGCTGGCCGCCGAGGGCCCCGCCGTGGCCGCGCTCGGCTTCTTCTACGGCTACAACGGCGCCGTGTGGGCCGTGGTGGTGAACCAGGCGGCCGGCGGGCTGCTGGTGGCCGTGGTGGTGCGCTACGCCGACAACATCCTCAAGGGGCTTCGCCACGGCGCTCTCCATCCTGGCCTCCACGGCCGCCTCGGCGCACCTGTTCGGCTTCCGGCCGCGCGCGCCCTTCCTGGCCGGCACCGGCCATGGTGCTCGCCGCCGTCGTGCTCTACGGGCGGCCCCGGGCGCAGCCCGCCGCCCGCGGGCAGGACCCCGGCAAGTCAGTGGGGCCCTAGGGAGGGACGCGGGGGACACCGGGACGCAGGGGACGGCGGGAGGGACGGGATGGACGGGGCCGGCGACGAGCGGGGCGGGGCGGCAGGTGAGGGGGCAGCAGGTGGAGGTGCCCAGGTGAGGGGGGGCAGCAGGTGAGGAATGGCAGGTGAGGGGGGCAGCAGGTGACAGTGCCCAGGTGAGGGGACCCAGGTGAAGGTGCCCAGGTGAAGGTGCCCAGGTGAGGGGTGAGCAGGTGAGGGTGCCCAGGTGAGGGTCAGCAGGTGGCAGGACCTCGTTAGGGCTCATTACAGCTCATAAGTGCTCATTAGGCTCCCTCAGAGCTCACTAAGGCTCGTTGGGCTCGTTAGGCTCGTCAGCCTCATTAAAGCTCGTTGGGCTCATTAGGCTCATCAGTGTGGTGGAGGAGCTTGGGGGTCCCCAGGGTCAGCAGGTGAGGGGGTCCATAGGTGAGGGGGTCAGCAGGTGGGCAGGGCCTCATTAGGCTAATTAGAGCTCATTAAGGCTCGTTAGGCTCGTTGGGCTCATTAGAGCTCATTGGTTTCATTAGGGCTCATTAGTGTGGTGAGGAGCTTGGGGGTCCCCAGGGGTCAGCAGGGTGAGGGGCAGCAGGTGGCAGGCCTCATTAAGGCTCATTAGTCTTATTGGAGCTCATTAAGGCTTGGTTAGGGCTCATTAGGGCTCATTAGGTTAATTGGGCTCGTTAGGCTCATTAGCCTCATTAGAATGGTGGAGGAGCTGGGGGGGTCCCCAGGGTCAGCGGGGGGGGGGGACACCAATGTTGGCCTTGTGTTGGGTGGTGGGGACTCGTTAAGGCTCATTAGGGACCTGCAGAGGCTCATTAATTATGGGCAGCTCTTTAGACGTTAGGGACCTGCAAAAGGCTCGTTAGGGAATGGGGAGCTCGTTAATGCTCATTAATTGGTGGGGGTTCATTAAGGCTCGTTGGGTGCTGGAGGATGTCGAGGTGGAGATGAATGAGGTCAGAGGTTAATGAGGTTATGAGGGTCAGCAGGGGTTAACGAGGTCAGAGGTTAATGAGGTTATTGAGGTCAGCAGGGTTAGTGAGATCAGAGGTTAATGAGGTCAGCAGGGTTAACGAGGGTCAGAGGTTAATGAGGTTAACGAGGGTCAGAGGTTAATGAGGTCAGAGGTAATGAGGTCAGTGGGGTTGATGGAGTTCTGGGTTAACGAGGTCAGTGGAGTTAATGAGATCGGAGCTTAATGAGGTCAGCAGGGTAATGAGGTCAGAGGTTAATGAGGTCAGAGGTTACTGAAGGAGCTCTGGGTTAATGAGGTCAGCCGGGGTAATGAGATCGGGACGTCAATGAAGTCAGAGGTTTACGAGGTCAGAGATTAATGAAAATTAACGAGGGACTCATTGGGACCCCCGCCCCCCCTTTTGGGAAGCCCCCGCCCCTGTCCCGCCCCCCCGGCCGGTGGGGGAGGGGCCGATGTACAGATTTTGTAGGGGGGAGGGGCCGGGCGCGTTTTTTAACGAGCTTGGGGCGAATAAGGATTTGGTTAAGCGCGTGTGGGGGGGGGCACTAACACACTAACCCGGGCTGGGAAATGTATGGGATCCATAGGAGATGTATGGGATCCATAGGGAATGTATGGGATCCATAGAGACTGTGTGGGATCCATAGGGGATGTATGAAATCCATAGGGAATGTATGGGATCTATAGGAGACTGTGTGGGGATCCATAGGGGATGTATGGATCCCCATAGAATCCATGGGGAAATGTATGGGATCCATGGGGGAATGTGTGGGATCCATAGGGGAATGTATGGGATCCATAGGGAATGTGTGGGATCCATAGGGGATGTATGAAAATCCATAGGGAATGTATGGATCCATAGGGGACTGCCCGGGGCCCTATAGAATCCATGGGGAATGTATGGGATCCATGGGGGAATGTATGGGATCCACGGGGGATGTGTGGGGATCCATACGAGAATGTATGGGATCCAGAGGGGATGTATGGGATCCATAGGAGAATAGTATGGGATCCATAGGGGAATGTGTGGATCTATAGGGAATGTATGGGATCCATAGGGGAATGTATGGGATCCATGGGGGATCCATGGGATCCATGGGGGAATGTATGGATCCATGGGGGATGTGTGGGATCCATAGGGGGAATGTATGGGATCCATAGGGAATGTGTGGGATCCTAGAAGAATGTATGGGATCCATAGGGGGAATGTGTGGGATCTATAGGGGAATGTATGGGATCCATGGGGGAATGTATGGGAATCCATAGGGGACTGCCCGGGGCCCTATAGAATCCATGGGGACTGTATGGGATCCATTGTATGGGATCCATAGGGTATCCATAGGGGACTGTATGGGATCTATGGGGACCCTCCTGGCTGCCACAGGAACCCCCCAGGGCCATATAGGATCTATAGGGGACTGCCTGGGGCCATATAGGATCCATAAGGAACCCCTAGGCCCTGTAAAATCCATAGGAACTGCCCAGGGCCCTATAGAATCCATAAGGGACCCTCCCCCCTGGGCCCTATAGGATCTATAGGGACCCTCCCAGATGCTAAAGGAACCACCCAGGGCCCTATAGGATCCATAGGGAAACCCCCCAGGCCCTACAGGATCCATAGGCAACCCCAGGGCTCTCCCAGCCCCCCCAGACCCTAAAGAATCCATAGGGACCCCCCAGGCCCTATAGGATCCATAGGGCCTCTCAGGGTCTCTCTCTCTTGCAGGTCTCCCAGCAAGGCCAAGGGCACCTGATGGCACCGAGCGACCCCGGGCCCTATAGAGCAACCCCTGGGGCGCTATAGGATCCATATGGACCCTCTATAGGGCCCTGTGCCCCCCCCCCCCCGGTCCCTAGAGCCGCCATATGGCCGCTCCCCTCCTGGGGGCTATAGGGGCAGCTGCCCCCCAGTTCCTATAGGGACCATATGGACCTGACCCCCCCCAGTCCCTACAGGGGCCATATGGACCTGACCCCCCCCAATCCCTATAGGGCCCATATGGACCCACCCCAGTCCCTATAGGGGCCATATGGACCCTCCCCCCCAGTCCCTATAGGGGCCATATGGACCCACCCCCTCCCCAGTCCCTATAGGGGCCAAATGGACCCTCCCAGTCCCTATAGGGGCCATATGGAGCGCCCCAGTCCCTATAGGGGCCATATGGACCCTCCCCAGTCCCTACTGGGGCCTCACTGGCACTCCTGCTCCCATAGGAGCCCTATGGCCGCTCCCCCCTCCCGGGGGCTATAGGGGACCCCCCCCGTCCCTATAGGGGCCATGGGGCCCCCCCGCGCGGCTTTGAGGTGAATTAAGAGGATTTTGATCAAACCTTGGCTCCGCGCCATCGCCAGGGGGCGCCACCCCCGCGACGCGTCCGCGCACGCGCCGCGTGGCACCGCCCTTCGCGCTCCCAATTGGCCGCCCGGGAATGATTGACAGGAACCATCGAGGCGAGGCTTTATTGGTCCCAGAGCGGCCGCGCGGCGCCACTTCCGCCCGAGCAAGG